>NC_060958.1:397500-562500 GCF_910589235.1 Vespa crabro
TAACAAGCTGAACGCTTAAATGTTCCTTAAAATGAATTTAAACTTAATTCTCTCTCGCTCTCTCCCTCTCTCTCTCTCTCTCTATCTATCTATCTATCTCTTTCTTTCCCTCGTCTTAACGAATTCGCGAACGAATTTTCCCAAGTTTTTCGCGCTTATCGAAAGTATATTTAATTTCCTTGATGAATTATAAAATGTTAAGACATGGCCAAAGATATAAAAAGCTAAAAAGAAGAAAAAAACAAAAAAAAAAAAGAGAGAAAAAAAAATAGAAAAAAAAAAAAAAAAATAGAAATTTCTACAACAAGCTGGACGGTAAAACGTTCCTTAATGACCCGACCCAGTGCACCGGCATTTATTGTCTCCCTCTTGGCCATGCAACGAAGCCTCGAGTTGGTGCTTCCTGCAAAATGGTCCAAGGATTACGCTCGTGGCGAGCTCTCCATATTCTACAATTCTTAACCACCGGCAGTAATTCTGCCATGTAACAACATAGAACGCACACAGATTCTCTTAACGTTCTCTACCATGGTGGATTTAAAGGAAAAGAGAAATGTTAAAATGTATGAGTGCCTCGTTACGTTTTGGTATCAGGAATGTAAGTACAACAATGAATTTATGTAATTGCATGAAAAAAAGAAAAGAAAAGAAAAAAAAAGAGAAAAAAAATGGTATATTTATTATTCTTATTAATGGATATCAAGAGGATTAATTATGAAGAATAGATTTCACCTTGCAATGAAAGTATTTTCGTACGTTTAAGTTATATATATATATATATATATATATATTTTTTTTTTCTCTCTCGTTTTCTTCTTCCATTTGTTTCTTTTCCTAAATAATTCATACTCACGAGAAAGTCTAACAATTTTTTTTTTTTTCATTATAAAAATGAACTCTCTTTCGTTTATGTTTATTCTCGTTAAATATTCGATAAATTATACAAATGAAAAGGAAAAGAAAGAATGAAAGAAAGAAAGAAATTAAATTTAAATTGTACGATGAAGTATGTAAGAGAAGAAAAATTTGTAAAATCACTGACGTATTCACAAAAAATACCTCATAAATGTTTTTCACGGGAAAGAAAGTAAACCATTACTAAGGTTCGTTCCACTTTAAAGTCGGAAATCTATCGCCCTGGCCCTCATCCTACCCTTTCCCTCCTCCTCTCTCTCTCACTCTCTCTCTCTCTCTCTCTCTAAAGAAAACAGAAAAAACAAATATCGAACGGTGAACGTCGTCAGCAAGCATTGAGAGTCCTCGACGATCGATCGAAAGAAAAGCGAACTCGTTTTTCCCGTTTCGACTGGACTTTCTGTAAATAAAACAGAACAAGAACACCGTACGACTAAAAGTGGGGACTTTCGAGAAAGAGAAAGAACATTGAAAGACGATGCGATGGTGGAAGCAAAAGAGAGAGAGAGAGAGAGAGAGAGAGAGAGAGAGGGAGGGAGAGAAAGGGGTTAGAGAGAGCTATAAATTCGAGGAAAAAGAAATAAGAGAAAGAAAGAGAGAGGAGGGTGGTAATCTAAAAAAAAAAAAAAAACAAAAAAGAAGAAAAAAAATGAAAAAGAAAAAGAGAAGAAAAAGAAAAAAGGTTTGGATATATACAGAAAACTTAAAAGTATATTAAACATTTTGAAATATTTATCAATCATCGAATTAATTCGTTCTTGTAAAGATTATTTTATATACTTATTAGGTACAAAAATACCCTTAATTATTAAAATTCTTTTCTTAGTTCAACTTATACAAACATAACTATATATATATATATATACACGCATGTATATGTATTCACATTCATACTTGGGATAGACTTATAAGTACATAAGAAGAACTCGAAAGGTAAGGTTCAAAGTCGATTCGCTGGAGACCCCTTTTCGCCTGTATGACGAAAACGGGTGGGCTTTGAAAAAGAGGGTAAACAAGGAAAACGTAAAACGAAAAAACATATGAGAGAGAGAAAGAAAGAAAGAAAGAGAGAAAGAGAGAGAAAAAAGACCGTAGAGCTCTGAACCCGTCTCTCAGTTTCTGAAAATCAAAGCTTCTTTTTCTTTTGGGCAAACCCAATTAGCAGGGGACTTTCCAGTTCCGAGCTTTTTCAACTTTTAGACCATGTCGTCGTGTATTCCAAGTGGCTAGCTCTCTCTCTCTCTCTCTCTCTTTCCTTTCGTTATTCGACCACCCCTACTAACACCATTACCATTACCATTACCAACCATACCAACACCATCATCAACGACCGAGTCCAGTTCGCTATACGTGGCATATTTGCTCGGAAAATAATGAGCAAGTCGTAGAGAAACGTGTATAAGCACGTCGCCACAGAAGACACGTCTCGTTATTCTCTCGTTATTTTCTTCTGACTTCACACACACACACACACACACACACACACACATACTCGTTCATATTCTCTCTCTCTCTCTCTCTCTCTATCTCTGTTTCTGTCTCTCTCACTCTTTCTGTCTCTTTCTCTTTCTCTGTCTCTACTCTATCTTCTTCTTGTAAGAAAGAGAGAGAGAGCAAATGTTGTTTTCCTTCTTCCCCCTTGGGTCTCCTTCTTCATTGTGTTTCATCGTATTTCCCGAGCATATATGCACACTTATACGCAAAAGCTAAAGGGAATACGACTCTCTCGAGCCGTAATAAGAGATATTAACGGCTGCCACACGGTGCATACTCTTTTCTTTTCCTATAATCAAGAAAATGCATACTCTCTTATCTCTATTTTTCTCTATCCTTTCATTTTTTCTTTTTTCTTTTTTTCTTTCATTTTATATTTCGTCTTACATTTCTTTCTTATTATCTAAGGATAAGAGCCCCCTTAACGTTTCTACCGTGTAAACCATTATCTAAGATTTTATCGCGAGAATATCTCGGAATATCGTCTTGCTCTCTTATAATATTCTCTCTTCTACTATGTAAATTTTAATTAATTTATATTACGAGATCGTCAAACGATGTATATCTATATTACAATTTTCGAGAATCGTATCGAAATCAATCGAATTCGTAATAAAAATCGATCGAAGGATCTCTACTGTTGTTGAATGTCTGTGAAATAGAAAAAAGAAAAAGAAAGAAAGAAAGAAAAAAAAGGAAACAATAAAAAAGAATAAAAATAATCGAACAGCATTTCGACATTGAAATTATCGATATAACAAGAGTGCACTAAAAGAAAAAAAAAGAAAAAAAGAAAAAAAAAAAAAACGATCCGATGAATGTGTTTGTAAATTGCTTTACGAGTTGCTTGATGTATATCTGCAATAAATCATCGCATAGTCGACCGATCGAAAATTTTAATTGAGGAGTATCGGTAAGGGCATACGAGGGAGTATTAAATTTCGTCGAAAGTTCCAAAACAAATCGATATTTAAAATTAATACATATTTAAACAACGAGAGAGAGGGAGAGAATTTCGGTCAATTTTTACGACAGGCCTATCAACGATTATTAAGACAATTATTAAAATAATTCGTTCAAATTCGTTCGATAAAATCTCCTATTACGAATTTATTGAAACAATTAACGTATTTACTCATGTAAATTAAACAGAACTAATTAGCGCAATTATTCAATAATACATAATTTAGAAAGGCTATAGAAAATTGTGGATTATATAAAAATAAAAGAAATCCGGACGATTAATTATCGTTAACCCATTTATTCTTACACAATACAAGAAACTTTTATGATGTTTTTACCTTATTCGAAATATTAATGATAACGAAAATAAATTATTATTATTATTATTATTATTATTATTATTATTATTATTATTATTAATATTTTTCCTGGTGCAAAACGATTGATCGATCATTCTTCTTGAAGTTGAATTATCAAAAACAAAAAAAAAATAAATGAATTCGATATTATATATTCGTCTTTAGCTGGCATAGAAATGGCGACAAATCATCGTCCACCGACGTGTAAAAGTTTAATTAAAGTCGGTATCCTTCCTGGAGAAGAATGAAAGATGGGAAAGATCAGGAAAGCGTTAAATTTCGAGTATAAATGAAGTAAAGTTCGAGGTAGCCAATCAAAAAGAATAATCGAGAATCCGAGGATAATCGTTCTAATTAAATATGCAGTTTCCTTTCTTCTCATTTAACCATCCATCTATCTTTCTTACTTGTTCTTTCTCTCTTTCTCTCTCGTAGGTAGATAGGTAGGCCTTAAATGATCAGCTCGAACGATCAAACGACGTCGATAACCAAAGGGAGCTTACAATGGCCGCGTTTCCGGATCCGGAACGTATTATGCTCGTTATCGCGTTCAACCAGCTCGATCGACTGAAATTCGCTCTTGTTGTTCTCGATCATGATCGAGAATGATACATCTTCTAGTTCATTTAACTTAATTTTTTTCGTTTAGAGATGTTAATGACTTTTCCCATCGTAAATAAAAACAATAACGTGGAATAACGACGATCGAGCCAACAACCATTGATTTCATTTTTAACATTATTAAAAATTAATCAATTCTGTATCTTCCATAAACTTTCCTTTTAAAATATTTCTTTTCGAATATCAATGATTTTATTCAAAAGTGACTAATCATTCTCTCTCTCTCTCTCTCTCTTTCTTTTTCTTTCATTTATATACTCAAAGTTTATCAAGGATATCATACGCGCTATAATTTCGATAATTGGTCGCGAAAGTAACTGGAGACGAAGGAGTCTACGTAAGATATATATGTAATGGCAAGGAAGGATTAAGACACTAAGGATTAACGACTATGTCGAGGAGTCTTGAGATAACGAGCACAGAAAATTCCAGGAGATCGTTTCGTTTCTCTGTCTCTCTCTCTCTCTCTCTCTCTCTTTCTGTTTCAACCCTTATCCTCATATTCTATCTTTCTCTCTCTCTCTCTCTCTCTATCTTCTTCATTCTATTCGTCTAACTCCTTCTTTCCATCCAACGAAGCTTCTTGTTGGAACCCTACGAGGACACTTTTTAACCAGTGAAGGTACTTCTAACGATCCTACTGTCGTCAGAAAAGGACGACGTTTCCTCTTTCACGAGCAACTTTCCAACGAGATAGCTCGATTTCTTCTTCTTTTTCTCCATCTTCTTCTTCTTCTTCTACTTCGTGAAACATAAGACTCGATTTGACAAAAAAAAAAGGACGGAGAGAGAGAGAGAGAGAGAAGAGTTATAAAAATTACAATTTTTAAAAAACGAGATCGTCTACCCAACGATTTTAATTAGATTAATAAAAATTATTAATTTGTTATTCGTCGTTTCGTAATATCCTATTATAAAAAAATTCTATTCTATCGTTCTCTTTTGAATTCTAACAACTGCACTTTATTATAACAATCAATCTTATCGGCTTTTTAGTCCGACTTTGTAAGCTTTAATGTATCCGGTTTGTGAGAAATAAGATGACATTCGACAAATGGAGAAATGCTTTCGATAATATTGAGAAATAGAACTGAACGACGAGAAGCTAAGAGAACTTAGAGAAAGAGAGAGAGAGAGAGAGAGATAAGAATAAAGATAGGGAGAATAGAGACGTTCTTATACGTCGATAAAAGGCGAAAGAAGGATGCCCAGCTTAGAGCTTCATAGAATTCTTCCCAGAGGAATTCTCGACGTAGAAACGATTATTCCGAGGACTATACCAGATAGCTAGCCGATATGCAAGTGAAAAAGAGAGAGAGAGAGAGAAACAGAAAAGAAAAAAAACAAAAGGATTCTCTTCTGAGTTCAACCGACGAGAATTTCTCTCCCCCTTGGCTTAGACTTTCTATTTGAGAATAAGGGGACGAGACTAACTCAAGATTTGACCTAATCGATTACCATTTTAAGGACTTCGTTGCACCCTTTTTTTACTTGGATTATTATTAATTGAGACCATTGGAAACGATCGAAAGACGTTGTTTCACTACGTTCCAGATGACCTTGTTATTTGTTGTTTCTTTCTGTTTATTGGTTTGTTGTTGTTATTATTGTGTCCTCTCTCTCTCTCTCTCTGTCTCTATCTCTCTTTATTTCTCTCTCTGAACACACAGGCACACACATACACACGAACATACTTAAGTATTTTCATTTTTTTGAACAAATTCATTAAAAAAAAATCCGTAATGTTCTATCTACTATTATTTATTTAATATTAGCAGCGTGCAATAGTTAGAAATAATTTTTCTAAAAAAAAAAAAAAAAAAAAACTATAAAACTGTAATCGCAATCTATTATTGATAATCTTCCTTTGATAAACTTAATGATGTCTACAAACATCTATATCAATACTGACATCATATTTACATTTACTTTTTTATATTTACAATACCAAGTATTCCACTTTTGCATTCGACGCACAAACGACGATCGATTAATCGCTTTCGACGAAACAGAGAGAAAGAGAGAGAGAGAGAGAGAGAGAAAAGAGAAAGAAAAAAATATCGAGATAGGTCTTATCTGATACTTTTGTTTATAGTTTCTATAGTTGTTTGCATCTCTTTGTCTCTGTTATTGTGTCCTCTTTCTCCCTCTCTCTCTCTCTCTCTACACATACACACAAACATATCCGCATATTTAGATATTCCCATTGTTTGAACAAATCCAAAGAAATTCTAATTAACGTACTATACTAATGACTATTACTTATGTAATATCATTAACCATAATAATAATGATACCTTAAAAGTTTAAAAAAGAAAAAAACAAAAAGATAAAACAGTAATCGTAATCTATCTCGTTCTTGATAAACATAATGATGTCTATAAAACGTCTATTGCATTACTAACATTCCATTATTATACAATATTTACATTTACGTTTTTACATTTACAATACCAAGTATTGCACTTTTGTATTCGACGCACGAACGATCGATTAATCGCTTTCGAGGAGAAAGAGAGAGAGAGAGAGAGAGAGAGAGGTTGGAAAGAAAAAAAAAGTCGAGATAGTTCTTAGCTAGCCCTTTCGTTCACAGTTTCTGTAGAAGAAGGAAGTGCGCTTTTTGCGAGTTCCTGCGGGATAGTAGGGAAATCCGGTGATTGTTACAAGCACGATAGCTCGCAGAAAACGCGGTGATTTTGAGAGGACCCAGAAGGGCTAAGAAGGGAAGTTGTAGAAGAAGAAGAAGAAAGAGAAGGAAGAGGAAGAGAAGGAGAAGGAGGAGGAGGAGGAGGAGGAGGAGGAGGAGGAGAAAGAGAAAGAGGAGAGAAAGAGAAGGAGGAGGAAGAGGTGAAGCTTCGAAAGAAGAAAATTGAGGACACAGGTCGAGAAGAAAATGGGTGATGAGAAAGGGAGTAAGACAGAGATAGACAAAGAGAGAGAGAGAGAGAGAGAGAGAGAGAGAGAGGAAGAGAAGAGGGGGAAAAGAGAGAGAGAGAGAGAGTAAAGAGGGAGAAGGTGGGTGGCAAGCATTAAAATTCAAATATCAGAGCGTCGAGGAAGAGCCCTCTCTCTGCTTTGAGATCCACGGAGAGAGAACGAGAGAGAGAGAGAGAGAAAGAGAGAGCACGGCGAGCCAATATGAATACATTACAACGTGTTTGCATCCAGCCTCGGGCCCGGTAATGCCTTCTATTAGAATCATGCCGCTGCATTTTAATACGAAAGAGAATGAACCGAAGAAGGAAGACGTTCTTCTTTTTCATCTCCTTGATCGGTGCTAGTAAAAATCTCATCTCGTTTACGGATGGAAAATGGATCAAGATTCTTTTTTTTCTGTATTTCTTTTTTTTTTTTTTCCTTTTCTTTTCTTTTCTTGTATAATGCTTCCCTAATAACTGTTCTCCAAACCTCTCGAGATGTTTATATAAGTCAATTATATTATGTAATATCGATGCTGCGATACAATTCTATTTAACAATAAGAACTATATCGAATTTCTTGATAATCGATTTATATTTATCGAAAGAAATATGATAAGAATAGATTAATAATTTGTATATTAATGATAAATATTATTTGAAGTGGTAAAGATGGTTCGTGACGATCAACAAGTCCAAATACAAATCCCGAAAAGACGTTTACTTTTTAAAAGAGAAAAAAGAAAAAAAGAAAAGGGAGAAAGAAATAGAAAAAAAAAAAGAAAAAGAAAAAAAAGAAAAATAATAATCGGCGAGAGTGAAATCCTGAAGATTTGTAATCTCGATGATGACACTCGCGGAACAACGGCCCGGTCCGTCCTAGTTCTTCAATGGAACCACCCCCGATTTCTTCGGCCTTCAGTTTTATCGGTCCGGTTATTCGGAGACGCGATCATTACTTCTGGACTGAAAAACTTCTTCAATCGGACACGGCCGAGCGAGCTCGTGAGACGACGAAATTGCTTCTACTTTATCATTACCCAATTCTATCTGAGAGCTAACATGTACAGGACACAAGCTTGACTCTTTCGACCTGTATTTAATGCATACATACAATTGTTCACGAAAGTATTCGAACATTTGCTATTAAAACTTCATACAATAAAAATATGTTAAACTTTACTTTTGAAAGTAATATTCCAACTACTATGAGACACAATTGTCGAGATTATTTATATAAAATTTGAAACGAAACGAATAATATTTGTAAAAGTTAGGATACATTCATTTTAATGGTGTATTGAAATAGGATCATTAAAAGTATTTTAACCCTTGAAGATCAAGCAATCAAGCAATATTTTTTTCTTTTTTTTTTTTTTTAAGAAATAGTAAACATTCGTAAATTCAACTGATACAGCGACATTGTGTAATGAGTTTTATGATTCATTGTGAGTAACGTTAATTTTATATGATAAAATAGTTAGAATAAATTGAAAAATAATCGATAACGTAGATATGCGAGAGAGAATTAATATTAAAATTTTATCATAAAGAAAAAAAAATCATATAGGCAGATTGGCCAATTAGCGAAGAGATGTGTATTTATAATACATTACATTATTTAAAAATCAAATATCGAAGAAACAATTACAAGCGATCATCGTACAGATCGATCAAAGTAATCAACTAATAGAAAAGAGAGAAAATTCTTATATCCGAAATACAAAAAATAAAATTCAAATACTTCAGCTACAAATCTGGGCTACGACATTACAATTTTCATGGTAAAATTTCAAGAAAGAAATCATTTATTAACAAAACGAATCAAATCAAACTATTTTGAAAATTTACAAAAGAATATATAAGTAAATACAATCCTTTCTGGGAAAAAGTTATTCTCTCTGACGAAAAGAAATTTAATATATTTAAATCGTTATGTTTGAGAAAAAACAAATTCGGAAATGAATGTTCAAAATTTACATTCGACTATAAAATACATTATATTTTCATAGATGATATTTTAGTTAAATATAAATATTTAAATATTATAATAAATAATTGATCCTAAGTATATAGTGAAAAATTGTAAAAGTGATATAATACCATTGGATGTATTATATATACACCCCTACAAAATTAGGATATTAACCCCCATCGAACATTCGTGAAGAGAACTAAGCAAGAAACTAAAAAAATTATGATATAACTTCGAAAGATGTTAATTATAAAACAGAATATTATAGAAATATGCAATTCTATCCAATCTATAACAATTACAAAGTTAGTGCATAGCATATCTCAAACAATGAGAAATCAATGTCATCTCAAAGCCATAATTGAAGCCAAAATAGATCTCAATTAAATATTAAATAAAATAAAATACGTATAATTAATATCGTTAAAATATTTTTGTGATCCTATTTCAATACATCATTACAATGATGAACGTTTAATAAATTCTACAAATATTATTTGATTCGCAACAAATTTTGTTGAAATAATCTCGATAGTTGTGTGTCTTATAGTAATTGCAACATTACTTTTAGAACATAAATTTAATATGGATATTTTGATTATGTAAAGTTTTAATAATGGCCGTTCGAATACTTTCTTGAGTCACTGTACATGCATATACAGGACGCAATGCATCGCGGTCACGCACGCGGAAATTATTTTACCTTATGGTAAAATTTATAACGACCCGACACGACGCCACTGTCGATAGTGATTTGCTTCGGTGTTTACGTTTTTAATAGCCCTCACTTCTAACAATCCCAACCCCCACATCCACACCCACAACCACCCAGCCTCATTTCACCACACCCCACCATTCCAACGGTCCACACCTAAACTCGTAGATGCAACGAGTCACGTTACACGATTATCCATTAGGAAATTGACTCGTTCGTTATAGTTCGTTATCGAAATCCTATCGTTTTAATTTCTCCCATGCTATTCTAACAAAAACATATATTACTTACTTCTGCGTCATACTCAATTGCTCGTGCAATTATTAACGTTAAATTTGATATTAAAATTCGTCAAATTCTGCCTCTTTCTTTCTTCTTTTTATTTTATTTATTTTTTTGTTTCTTTTTTTTTGTGTTTTTTTTTTTTTTTTTTTTTTTTTTAAGAAATATCATCGATTAATACGTTACGTAATGCATTTTGTTCGACGAAAATTGAATGCTTTTATATTTTTCATTTCTTTTTCTCTTTGTTTCCCAAACGAGTTCTATTCTATTCCCAATCTATTCCATTCGTTTATCTCTCGTACGAAATTAATTAATGTTATTTACGTAAGTATTTACGTAAGAAGGAAAAAATTCGTGCAACAAAAAAAAAACAAAAAATTCGCGAGGGTAGAAAAAAAAAATGAAAAGTGAGAAATTAGAACTCTATGAAAAAGAACGAAGAATAAAAGGAAAAAGAAAAAAAAAAAAAAAAGAAATGGAAAATTTGTTTGAGATTTGCAAATGTGCACACGGTTAGGGTTGTTCCCACGAGCCCACTACCATTATTCCTGGCATCCTCTCCCTAATGCGTTATTTTAACATTAAAACGAGCCGTTCATTATATTAATTACGGTCGAAAACGTTCGCCCGACCGGACGATGCTCGTTAACCCTGTGCAACTGATTTGATAATATAGAATCGCGATACTGAGTGCAAGAGAAAAGCGAGGGAGAAAAGCTAGGGAGGATGGAGAGAGAGAAAAGAGAAAGAGAGAAAGAGATATACAGAAAGAGAGAGAAGGCCGAAGCTTATCGTTGGAATATGCCATCCCGTTTATTATCATGGCACGCGGAAAATTAAGGAAAAAAGTTAATTAGTCCACTTTCTCGTGCAATCGGGTTACCGACAGAGTTTTAAAGAACGTTTTAAATCCGATAAAATTTTCTTGGATAGGGTGAGAGTGATAGTGTGCAAAAGAGAGAGAGAGAGAGAGAGAGAGAGAGAGAGAGAGAGAGAGATAAAGGGAAAAAGTGGAAGTGAGAGAGAGAGAGAGAGATAGAGGGAGAATCGAAGCTTGCACAATCTCACGAAGTACCAACGTTCTTTTTAATATGTTAACGCTTGGAATACCTTCCTCCCTTTATTCTTCTTCTTCTTCTTCTTCCGCTTCTTCTTCCTTTTTCCTTTTTTCTTTCCTTTCTCTTTTTTTTCTTTGTCCTTTCTTTTGTATTCTTTCTTTCTTTCTTTTTTTTTTTTTTATTCTTTTTTTTCTGTTTTTTTCTTCTTCTTCTTGTTTTTTTTTTTTTTTTTTTTAGAATGGAAGAGGGAAACTTTAATTATCCGTAAGAACGAGACGCAATGGCATCGCTGAAGCGAAGATTATTATCGTACGATGCGTACGGCGAGAGAGAGAGAGAGGATGATGAAGGGAAGGGAAGGGAAGGGAAGGGAAGGGAAGAGAAAACAGGGGTATGAGAAAGAGAGAAAGAGATAGGGAGAATTCTAATAAATTCTACGGACGCTGAACGTGCGACGAAAGATAACAAAGAGAGAGAGAGAGAGAAAGAGAGAGAGAAGAACTTGAATTCTTTTGAATCCTATTTCTTAATTAAATCCAAGTCCACGGCGTATAAACAGGAAGAAATTTTTTAATTAAGTCTAGCCAACTTCCGAGATTTTCCACGAACGGGATGACTGATTGTTAACAGATAAACGCGTACATATTACATTTTAGACATTTTTCTCTAATACACACATAAACACCCACGCACACACATACACACATATAACTATTATATGTGAATATATTTATGAATTTTTAATATATATAAATTCCTTCTCTCTCTCTCCCTCTCTCTCTCTCTCTCTCTCTCTCTCAGAGGAAATATAAATCTGGATATGCATCTGTATGTATGTGCGTGTTGCAAAATGGAAGAAAGATATAAATTCAAAAAGTTGAAAGATTTATGAAAAAGACAGGTTTTTATATTCATGAGACTCAAAGATGTCAATTGTGCAAACATAATTTCATTTAATTACATCCGATAGAACTTTGATTTAATTTAATTTATTAATTTTACTTCAGGCAATTATCCAACGTGTATGATATATATATATATATATATATGATTAAAAAAAGTAAAAGAAAAAGAAGAGAAATATAAAAAAAAAAAAGAAACATAGAAAAATAGAAAAAGAGGATAATACACGGACTAAGGAATCGTTTTGGAGGAGTTATTTCCTCGAAGCAAGAGACTCGGATAGAAGGAGAAAGGAGGAAAATAGAGGAAAGGAAATAAAAGGAAAAAAGAAAACGAGAAAACAAGAAATAGGATAGGAAAGAAAAGAGAGGAAGGAACGACGACCTATTTCTTCCCAAAACGTGACACATACTTTGGTAAACGAACATGAATGTACGAAGGGAGTGCTATATCTGCTTCTGAGGAGAAAAAAAAGACAGAAAGAGAGAGAGAGAGAAAGGAACACTGGGACTTTAATCCCGTGCGAACTGGACGACTCCCGCTTAACATAACAGAGTTCTTACATTACAAATGTGGTTACAAGGGTGTGCACTAACCGTGTCAGGATTGAATTTAATAAAACTACATCTCTTTCTCTCTCTCTCTCTCTATATATATATATATATAAATTTTTCTTCCTGTTTCAACATATCCATTTAACACATTTTCAACAACCATAAGACTAATGTATTCTCATTGAGCATCTTCCTTAAATTTCTTCAAATTTCACAACTTCTATCATCTAATTTCTATTTATTTGGATTTTAAATTTGAATTTGAGAATTTTTTTATAATTTTACTTACTCTATTATGTAAACTGGCCCAAGGATCAATGACTAAAACTAACGAAAGAAGAAAATTGCCGAACATATTCGTCGACAATTATGTTTAGTGATAACCTAATCTGATAATTCGATTTGTCAAATATCGAATTATTCTGTACAAGGATTGTGTATTAAGAGATCGTATCTATCTAAAAATTCTTTGTTCATTGTACTTTTAGAATTTTATAGAATTTGGAAATAAAGAAAATGACCTTTTCGAGAATTTTATTCGCTAATTAAAGTTGCTTCGACAATGTTACCAATATTTTTTGATTAATGTCGAAAGATTCTTATCATCTTTTAAAATTCGTACTATCATCATCGTCATCATTACAATATTATTTATCCAACGATATCATCCTTAATTAAGGTATTGTCTATTAATTAAGATACAGATCTATCGAAAAATATTTCTTGCATTTTCTAAAAGTTTCAACTTTTAAAAACATAAAATTCTCTTGAAATTTTCACATCGATGTTTATAAAATCGACGAAATTATTATACAATAGAATTTCAAATAAAATTGCGTTTGAACGTTCGAGAGTTACTTAACTCGATTACTTGATCATTACCAACTTCACGAACATTAAAGCTCTAGTAGTATTTTGACTTTTTTTTTAGCGCTTTTGTCAAATTTACAGAAGAAGATTATTTCGCAAATTTCGATTAATATTTATCAAAAAAGAAAAGAAAAAAAAAAGAAAAAAAAAAGAAGAGGAAAAAGAAACCACGTGATATACGCGAGTGGCATGCAGAAAATTGCGAAAGAGCGGTGCGTCGATCGTTTCGAAAATTGTTCGGAATATTGCCGCATGCACTTTCAACGAAGATGTCATTGCATATTTGATGCACTCATTCAATATCGATATTGGCCGAAATTGCATACAGCATACTCGTACGAAGCCCGAGAAACGCCATCGATTCGATCGAAATTCGTACGCAAAGGACGTTAAGTGCTAAAGGGGAATTTCTCGGTAGAGACATCATTAAGACATCATTAAAACATCATTCATGAAATTGCAATTGCCATTTAGGCAATGTCTCCTATTATATCGTCATAAAATTGATTACTAGAGATAACAATTCTTATTGCTGAATAACAATGTAACCATAGATGAAACTTTAAACGCGTTTTTTTTCTCGAAACAATGTTTTCTTTTTTTCTCTTTTTTTTTTCTTTTTTTTTTTTTTTGAAACCGACACAGATGATATTTGAAAAATTGTTCGATTGATCGTTTTCAAATCTATCAGAAAATACTCATAGAAACGAATTTTTTTTCATCGATTTTCATTCTTCAAATAATTACATAAAAATGACGATCTTTCTCATATATTTATCGTTTTTCAATTTCATTTTGAGTCGTCATTTTATAACAAAAAAAATGTATATATATATATATATATATATATTTCTATTACAACTATATTAAAAAATTTTTGTTCTACATCAAAAATGAATTTTACATAATCAATTTCCATGATTTATTATTTGAAAATTAATAAAAATAATCGGGCAAGAGGGAAAAAAAAAAAAAGAGAGTGAAAGAGAAAAATATTTCGTTGAATATAATAGGAAAGATACGAGATAATAAATGATGTTCATTTTTATTGTTATTAATATCTTTCTCATAAAGAAATTCTCTCTTTTCCTTCGATTTTTACGAAAACTAAAGATAGAGTCGTTTATGGTTGATGGTTCGAAAAGATTTCTTTTCACGTACAAACACGCGCGCGCGCACACACACAGACATACATGTAATGCACAAATACAAGAATAAGAGGATAAGGAACTCGGTCTTTTTCCTTCGATGAATCGATCGATTCTTCTACTTCAATCGGACGATAAATTCACGGAAATAAATGGTCTCTTACGGTTTATTTCCTTACGTTGGTACACTCGAATACGCACAAGGAATATGTGCATCGTGCATTCAATGGGTAATAACATCACGCCAATATCTTCATCGTCGTCGAAACGACGTCCATCTCTTTTATATATCCATTCGCATACGTTTAAGGCAAATTCTTTGTGGCTTTAACTCGTGAGAATAAATTTTTCACGATCTTTCATTTTATGAAACATTGAAAAATCATTGAAAATATATCAAAAGTTAATTATGATAATATATAATAATATCTCTTTGTAAAATGTTGAAAGTTTTTTTTACAAATGATTTTTTCCTACTAAATTATATATATATATATATATATATATATATATATATATATATAATAATTAAATGTATATATATAATATAATATATATATATATATAATATATATATATATATAATAATTAAATGCCTATACATAATGTGCATTTAAATCGAAAGATTTAAATCGTTATTTACGATTTTATGGAAAAAAAAAATCCATTGAACGAAATTGAAACTATTTGAAGAATCGTATCTGACGATTGAATAGAAATTTATCTCAAAGTAATTTTTTCTTGTTTCCCCTCCCCCTCCCCCCTGCCCCCCTTTTACGATACTTCAAGGCGATCGGTATTTTGTTTTTTATAATAGAATCCTATGATATTTTTTCTATGAATCGATTCCTCGTATTATTTTGAATAAAAGAAAAAAAAAAAAAAATAAAGGTACAATGCCGAAAAATAATTAGTTTACGAGATATTCTCTAAAAAATTTCTATGGATTCGTGCAACTGTAACAAGACATCTTTTTTTTTTTTTTGAAAAAATGTTACAGGAAAAAGTCGAATGGTTCAAGGTATACTACATATTTAACGATCATATTTTTGTTCCCAAGTGCACACGCACACGTATCGTTGTACTTGTTACAAACAAAAAAATATATGATCTTGAATATGTAGTCCACCTTGAACCTTTCATCCCTGTTCTCTAAAAGTTTTTCCTAACTTCCATCGAAATACGGATACGGCTTGTTAGAGTTGCATGAATCCACATTTTTACAAAATATTTCGCTAACTAATTATTTTTCTACATTATACCCTTATACTTTTTCATTCTGAATAATACGAGGAATCAATTCACGCGAAAAAAAAAAGATCATAGAGTTCCATTAAAAAGTAAAAAAAAAAAAAAAAAAAAAAAAAAAAAAAAAATTAAAAATACCAACGAATCTCGTAAAAAAAAAAAACAAAAAAACGATCTTGAAAGAAAAATTCTTTTCGTCATCATCTCTTCAAATAATCTATTCTCGGGTATTTTTTGTCCTCTCAATAAAACCATAAACAACGGGAAATATTTAAGTAATTGAAATGAATCAGACTGCATAATAAACGTAATATTGTACGATTAAGTTATTTAGATACGTGAAAATTTAATTCTAAATAGAAAGCTAATGTATAATCGTAGAAAAAGAAGAAGCATTAATTCGATTATTTTGTCGTCTTTTCCTTTTTTTCGACTAAGCCTTCCTCGCAATCTTTTCGTAAACGAGCACGGTCTCTTATAACGGTAAAACGAAAAGAAAATAAAAAATGGAGACAGAGTGGAGTTTGAAGCGCCATCTCGATTAAATCCCAAGACTCAATTCCTTATCGCTTTCAACTCGGTACAAAATGAAGTCCAGCGACGAAAATAGCGACAAGCTGGCAAGACCTGACCCTTACTCTTATTTCTCTCCCTTACCCTTCATCCCTTACCCTTATCACATCTTCTCTTTTCTTTCTTTTTTTTTTATCTTTTTTTTTTTTTGTTCCGTGATACAAACTCCGGATATTCTCGAGTAAGGGAACACGTAGCAGAGATTCCGTGGCTCTTTATTGCGTTCCAGTAACCGAGTTCCATCGAAAAAGAAGAATAGAAGTTAGCGCCAGGGAATCCTTCCTTTCATTCCCTTTCCTTTCCTTTTCTATCCTTTCCTTCCTTTCCTTATCACTGAAATTTTTTATGCTAGGCATCAAGCCGATCGTCAGGAATCACTCATTCACGAGACGAAACTCATTTCAACGAGACTTTTTTTCAATGATAATCCATTCTTCAAGAGTATTCTGTATATATTACTGTATATATATTAATCATTAGAAATTGGCGGGAAATTTAAATTAAGTCGAATCGTGGCCGGCTAACGAGGAACGTTGGTTCAATAAATGACACGTTATATTAAAATAATCGTAATTTAAAGCATGCATAACGAATTAAACGAGTCGACTAGCATGTTCGTTTAAATTTTTTCCCCTTCTTTGTTCTTAATACGCTACACGATATTATAAAATAAAATTTATCGTAACAACAAATATTCATTAAAATATACAATTTTATCGTTATAAGAAGTTATGCATTTCTGAGATGATTATCAAGAAAGTGTTGTCGAAAAGAAGAAAAGAAAAATAATTGATTATGATGATATCGACTGTTTGTTAGCTATTTATGACATTAGAAATAATTTAACGAGTTATATTACATAATTACATTTTAACAAACATTTGTAACATCGTAATGTAAAAAATCATTATACGTTAGCAAATCGTAAATCTACAATTTCATATATACAAAACTTAATGTCCATTTGTAAACATTTTAAATTCAATAATAAGCTCAATTATAAATTATTAATCGCAAATCGTAAATTTTATAAAAATTTTATAATAGATTCGATAAAGGGGAAAGGAGGGGAAGCTAGGGAAAAGGGGGAACGGGGATTATCGTCGTAAAAGATAATTTTCGTAATTTGTAAAAAAGAAAAAAGAGAAAGAAGATAATAAAAAAAAAAAAAAACGATAAGAGATAAAACAGAAAAAAAAGAAAAAAACAGAAAATCGGGGAAAGAATTCTCTCGTTCGTTTCGATTCGCTCGCCTTCTACATTTTCTCACGGGAGGAGAAAACGTTCTCCTAATAAGTCGTGAGGAGACTCGAGTAGAATCGTCGAATCGTTCGACGAAAGAGAGAAGGAAGAAGATCGTTCGTGAACGCGTCCGACACGGTAAAGAGCCTATAAATGGTGAGAGTACTCGTGCACGTGAACACACATGTCACGCACACACATAGAGAGAGAGAGAGAGAGAGAGAGAAAGAGAGAAAAAGAAAGAGAGAGAAGCAGACACACATTCTCTTAGAGTCGGGTCATTGTCTCCCTTTTCTTCCATACGCTTCTGTGTCGTGTCGATGCGTTTACCTAAAAACGTTTTAAGGGAGGAGAACATAATTACATTGAAATAGTCGCAAAGTGGCGGAACCATTCTCTTCTCTCTATCTCTCTATCTCTCTATCTCTCTATCTCTCTCTCTCTCTCTCGCAAAAAAAGAAATAAAGAGGAAGAAATTTATCTGATTGAGAAAAAAAAAAAAAAAGGAAAAATATCATCTCATATATCGTACATTTTTTAATTCTATTTATATCTATATATATTTGTTTAATTTTATTAATTCACAAACATCTCCTCTTATATCATAAATAAATCCGATATTACAAATATTTAATAGAATACGAAATAAATATTCATGCACAGTGGCAAGAGTTTTATCTTTGTAAAACGTTTTACTTGAAATTCTTTTTATTAACTTTTCTTCTTAAAAGTAATCTGAATTAAAGAGAAAAAGAAAAAAGAACGAAAAAAAAAAAAAAATAGCAAGTATTTGATATCACATCGGACAAACGAAAAATGTCAAGTAAATGAAAAACAAAAAAAGAAAAAAGAATCCTCTCTCTCTCTCTCTTTCTCTCAAAGTTCTCGACGAGTGTCCTACTATCGAGAATATCAGGAGTGGAGTTCTTCTTCACGTCTCGAATGCTCTCTCTCTCTCTCTCTTTCTTAACAGAGCTTCTCGTTCTCGAGAAGCAAGTAGTACTTTGAGCGAGGTAAACCACGTGTACAAGGATGGCGGTGATGGAATCGTAAAACCGCCATTAAAACGCAACGCAATATGCAATATAATATACGACTATACTTGAGGGTAGAAGATGCATAAATTTCGTGTATTATTTTATTATACGAACGAGTTTTAAATACGAACTTTATTCTTTATTTCTTCCTCATCTTTTTTCTCTCTCGCTCTCTCCCTCTCTTTGTGTTTTTCTGTCTTCCTTTCTTTTTTGTTTTGTTTTTTTTCTTACGTTCGTTGTTATTTTTTCATTCCTTTTCATTTTCATTTTCTTTCTTTCTTTCTTTCTTTCTTTCTTTCTTTCTTTTCTCTTGTCACTCTACAAGAAGTGATTCGAAGATTCCTTCGAACGTTTCCTTCTCATATCGCGAAGCTATAAAACTCTTTCGTTCAATTCGTTTGACGTTTATTTTATACAGTTAAACCGCCTCGTATTTTATCGCCGATAGAAGAAGAGAGAAAAAGAGAACGATTTGCGTACTTTTGATTGGTGATTTTACTACCCGTTCGCTTTTATGATGTAAAAGTAAAAAAAAAAAGAAAAAAAGGAAAAGAAGAAGAGGAAGAAAAAAGTTTCTCCCGAATGGTGATCGATGAATTACAACTTATGATTGAAAACCGATGTAACGAGAGATAGAAAAGAAAAGGGAAAAAACAATTAAACAAAAATCCTTTTGCACGTGAAATAAAAAGAAACTGATTACGCGTTCGTTCAAATATATCAACGATGTACATGATTATTGATGATAAAAGACAAAAAAGGAACATTGTTAACCAATCGATAGCGACTTCAATCGACAAAAGATCAAAAACATGGCGATGAAACATGGCGTTTAATCATGGCGATTAAACATGGCGATTAAACATGGCGATTAAACATGGCGATTAAACATGGCGATTAAACATGGCGATTAAACATGGCGACTCAAAAGTTGTCAATAGCGTTAAAAATCGTTAATCAGTAGAATTTCGAATGTATTGAAACTGATTGTTATTAGTTAAAAGTTAAGAATTAAAAATTACGTGAATTTCTTTCGAACGTAGCGTTTGATTCGATGGATTTCATTGATCGCCGCGATCATCCACGAGTCTCCAGTGTTTCCGCAGTCGTCGTAATATTACTCATAATATTCTCATACTCTTAAATAAAATGTCTCATAATATTCTCTTAAATAAAATGATTGACAATGATGACTAATTGACACTGATGTGCAATGGATCTTAAAAAACAAAAAAAAAAAAAAAAAAGAAAATTAATCAAATATTAAGAATCTCCCCTATCAGGGGTATAACGCTTAAGCAGAGAATCTTCTCTTTTGAAGGAAATAGCTTCGCCGAAAAGTCGATTAAATTTCTCGATCACACGCTCTGAATATTCAACGACCTTCTTTGAAATATTCCTAAAAGCGATGACATCGTACTCTCGTCCTCTCCTCTTTTCGATTACGACGACGACGACGACGACGACGATATCAGTACAGTATTTCTCCGATAAAATTAATTACTATTTCATATTGTTTTATTTCTTTACCCTTTTAATTGAAATAAAGGAAATAAATAGGAAATAAAAAAACAAAAACCAAACAAAAGATAAACAAAAAAGGAAAAAAAAAGAAATAGTTACTCCTTTTGAGACGTCGTAGAAAGAGAATCCTGGGTGGGAAAAAGAAGGGAGGAAAAAAAAAAAAAAAAAAAGAAAAAGGAAGAAAAAGGAAAAGAAAAAAAAATCTTCGTTCAAGAAAAAGGGCACTATACTTCTCAACCCTATTCCATTCGTCCCTTTCCTCTCTTATCCTTTCTTTTAATTTAATTTCATTGTATTGCTATGAATTGGAGTTGCTAACAAGAGTAACGTTTCAGAGCTAGGTATCTCACAAGCTTTTTCTTTCTTTCTCACATTCTCTGTCTCTCTCTCTCTCTCTCTCTCACTCACACACACACACACACACACACACACATACACACTCTTTCTCTGGGTTAGAAAGAGTTCTCTCTGATGTCATTTAATTCCACGGACGTCGACGGACCAAGAGTAGGAAGGAGTAGTTTCGTTTCGAGCTACCTCAGTTCTCTTGAGGAAAAAGGAACCATGTTTTCTTTGGCTCTCGCGCGCGCACACTCTTCTACTCTCTGATAATAATTATCACTAACGCACGTATACAGGTATTACAAAAGAATAGAGAGAGAGAGAGAGAGAGAGAGAGAGAGGGAGAAAAAGAAAGACAGAGATAGAAGTCGGTTCAACGAACATGAAAAAAAACTCCAAAGAGAAATACTACAATTCTTGCTTCTTTAACCTCGGAAAGGACATACTCGCGTGCCGGTTCACTTATTTAATTTATTAGCCACGCTAATAAATTCAGAGTGTTACTAATTATTTTAACGAAACTAGAACGCTCAATAAGAATTATATATATCTTCTTTTATTACGAGCGTTGATAACCCAACGATCTATATATTATAACGCGGATTTCACGAAAGCGTAAATAATAAAATAGAAATTTTGAACGTCAAGTTTAAAATAAATTAGGACGAAATTGAATATTTATATGAATCTCCTAAAAAAAAAAATATTTATATATATATATATATATATCACGTGTGTCAATATCGTAAAGAAAGTTTAATCGAAATTTTTTCCGTGATAATCGTTCGAGCTAAAACAAATAAATATTTTTTAACAAGTATAAGGGTAAAATATAAAAATAATGATAAATTTTAATTTGTAATATAAACTTAAATGGAAACGTATATACGATCGAGTTTCCACTTTTATTTTATATTGTACAATAACAAAATGTTATTAATTTGGTAATAATGACGAAATTAATAATAAAGAACGAAATCACCTTCAAATATCGCAAATCGATTTTGAATTAAAAGATGAAGAATAATGATCGATCTATTTTCGATTAATCAAACCTCTCTATGAAAACATATTCACGAGAGCAAGTTTGACTTTCTATGTTTAATTCACGCCTCTCTCACGGTTAACGCATGCCTCCTACAAATTTGCATGTATAAGCTTGCGTGCTCACAATACATACTTGTAAACACACACACACATATATATATATATATACATACCACATATACGGATGCACGCACGCACACACACACACACAAACAAACAAAAGTACGTACATATACGTATACTTGACGTGTTCATGCGATATATGGGTGTGTTTTCACGAATGTGTAAGAGCACACGAATAAATGTATTTACTCAAGGGCAGGGATACATGGACTCAGGAGTATATAGAGTTGGAAAGAGAGAGAGAGAGTGAGAGAGAGTGGGAGGAAAGGAGGGAGGGAGGGTAGGTGAACCGAAGGCCGAGGAGTGCCATCCAATATATTGCATTACAGGGCACCTATCGATTTGCTGGGAGCTATCAGCTTTCGTTGCTAGGCGATATCTCGATGATATCCACGAAAAGAGAGAGAGACAGAGAGAGAGAGAGAAAGAGAGAAAGTTAGAGGGGAGAAGTTGAATGGACAAGATAGAAAGCAAAAGAGAGAGAGAGAGAGAGAGAGAGAGAGAGAGAGAGAGGGAAAGTTAACATAATTCGAAGCAAATCCTTCGAGACGAAACCGGCATGGATCGAATTCCTTCGTGACCCGAAGAAATTGCGAAGAAATGCGAAATGAAATATTTCCAAGTATAGAAACCATTCTATTAAGTACTAAATAACTTGAGGTTAAGGATATTAAAAAAAAAATAAAAAAAAATAAAAAGGAAAAGAAATAAGAGAATAGAAAAGAAAAAAAAAATAAAGGATAATCAAGTACAATGTCTCATATTAATCGAAACGATATTACTCGAGAACTCGATTAAAATTGCATTAAAATTTTTCCCGCGTATTCCCAGCGATAACTCGTAAAGTACATATGTATGTATGTATGTACGTACTCTTCTATCGACATATCGAACAAGACATCGTATAATTCGAAACTCACTCGGAAGTTACGAGTTACGACCGTAAGCACGATAATTAGAGGAGAAAATAGCAGATTATCGGTTACGACTAGATATGTGAACCACGTAAATCACCGTTGAGTTTGACAGATTAATGTTTCCTAGCTTGCACGTTCGGAAAATGAACGTTTACGCGCGAAACTGCCGATCTACCGCGCGTGCGCATTTCAAACAACGGCCATGATAGAACACAACGCTGGTATTAACGATCCCATCGTCAGACGCGCCAACTCGTTTCGCCGACGTTATTGCCAAAATTAATGTCTCGAATTTGTTCAAACGTTCCATCGATCTGAAATTCAAAATGACGCTAATCTATTCTCTTATTTATATCGCTCGTAAAAAACAATGAATAGAAACTTTTACAATACTTTAAAAATACATGTATGATTTCCAAAAAAAAAAAACAAAAAAAAAATAAGATGAAAACGAAATATATATATGTATAAAGAAGCTTTTATTTTTTTAATATTGAAAAATTATTTGTTAGGTAATTAAACTATGATTAAAAGAGAGTGAGAGAGACAGAGAGAGAGAGAGAGAGAGAGAGAGAGAGGATTAATTATTACTGGTAATTATTAAATGACAATAATTAATAATTACGATCGTATCTGCAAAGTTAATTTATGTACTTATCGTTATTAATCGAACCCTCATTCAATTTTTATGTACTTATCGTTATTAAACGAACCCTCGTTTAATTTTATGATCCTACATTATGAAATTCTAAAGAATTAAAAATAAAAAAAGAATACTAATAATATAATAATAATAATAAAATTTTTTTTTTTTTGAATGAATCGAAATAAATTTCGGATCGCACGTGTACCATACCATCGAAGATTGAACCATTGGGCCACAGATGTTCGTAATCTTCAAAGTTGAAAAAAAGTCTTGAACAAATTTTTAATCCAAGGATTAACGACTTCCAAGTCGAAAAATACTTTGAGATATGTCGATTAAATCTTCGGGTTTTTAAATCGATCGTCGCATTTACAATCTCGAACATAATAATCATTATTAAATTAATTTAATTAACAATTAGATTATCCTACTCTCTATAGAATAAAAAAGAAAAAAAAAAGATAAAAAGATATAAAAGAAATCTTACAAATAAGAATAAAATAATACATATAGTATGATTTAGGGATAAAGAATATTGAATTAAAATAAATTAAATCGTATGAATAATATACTCTGTCAATTATTTTTCATTTTTCAAATGGAATATTTTAACAATATTTCAAATTCCTATTACCGAGAGAGAACTTCTTAATGTGAATTTATAATAAATATTATAATAAGTGATGAAGTATTATCAACGTCCTTGATTTAAACCAACGTCGGAGTTTCGAGCAATCGAGGATATTAAAAAGCAACGAGCATTTACTTTAAATCGTTTCTCTCGTCGTCGTCATTGTCGGCTGAAAACGATTATAAAATGGCGTCGCCAAACGAGCGTCCGCAGCACGATAACGACGTCCATTAATAATTTCAAACAAAACGCTCGGCTTGTCTCTTTCACCGAGCATACGAACATTTCGTTCGTCGAATTCTTTCACGTTCGACCTCGTTCGAGAAGGAATCGTGGCGATTACCGAACCGTTCTCAACTTCGTTACGCGATCGCTATTCGAAGGATAAAAAAGGAGAGAATTTCGAAATTCTCTAAAAGCCAAAAGGTTTTAGCACATACCATCACGTGATGACCGAACGTTCAACTTTCGATCAATTCCTTTGACGTATATCTCGCGATCAATTATTGTTACAATTCGAATATATCCGCTAATCCTATTTCTAAAAAATAATTCAGACATTATAAAATAATACATTATTTCCTATAATAATCAGATTAAAATTTTCGATATAATCCATTATTTCATAGAACCAATTCGTAGATCTATACCATTTATAAATTTATACCTGACAAATATGAAATATTACAAAAAAGCATTCTATATAATAAAACATAATTTTTTTAAATATAATCTCAAGGAGATATGATCATAAAACTCAACATTCCATAACGATCCGGTTTCTTTTTTATCTTTTCCTTTTTCCTTTGCATTTCCGTTTCTAATAATTCTAATAACATAACCAATTGATTAAGTGTAACGGATAAAGATAATCGAATATTAAATGGAGATAGCGAAATAGAAATCGAAGGTTCTTTAAACCGAAAGAGAACGTATATAAGTACCTACATATAAAAAGTAGAGGATGAAAAATCGAGGGTCAGCAATGTGTATGTACGCACCTTGCGAAAGTAGTATTAACAACAAAGGCGGTATATATCCCAGGGTCGAGAAAGGTACTTCGCAAAGGAGTAGACGGGCTCCCTGCATAAATACATAACGCGTGCGAGTTGCACCTGTAAATACATATAGACACGCATACATAAAGAAGAACGCACACGTGCACGGATATGAACGCACGAACGTGGAGAATGTAGTAGCAGGTAGTTAGGTAGGTAGATTGGTAGGTAGAAAGGTAGGTAGGTAGGTAGGTAGGTACGTAGGTAGATAGGTACACATAGTGTATAGGAGAGGTATCGACGGAAATGCAGGTGCACCGTGCAGATATCAAAACGATGCATGGAGAAGGAAAACTTCCTACCCTAAGGTACAACTTTCCAAGTGGTGGAAACTGTTGAAACCTGATCGTGATTACCTAGTATCATCTATTAATTTTAACATGATTAATGGCTTATTATTAATGGGATCATATCGATATCGATTTTGTATGTTAGTTCTCCTAACTAATACGATGATTGGACTCATCTATGCAATTTTAAAAAAGGAAAACTAGAAAAAGAAAAATGAATGAATGAATGAACGAATGAATGAATCAATGTGAGAATTAATTAATCAATGAAAGAAACTAAGAAAAATAAAAGAAGAGTTTAAAAAACTTTATATACAACAACACATTACTTTAAAAGCAAAATTTGCAAGAAGGAGTAACAACAACGTAAGGTATTTTAGAAGCTATTCCTCTTCTAAAATTCCTAAGGAAACTAATTCTCTTGAGTAGAGAGAACTAGACACCGGACAGGAAGAGTTTCTCCTCGTATCTTGTGACACGAGAAATTTCCGTTTCATCGAGCTCGTCTCTTGTCTCTCTCACTCTCTCTCTCTCTCTCTCTCTCTGTCTATCTATCCATCTCACTCGTACTCTTTCTCTCATTCTCTCTCTCTCTCTCTATCTCTCTTTCTTACACATACAGAGAGAGATAGAGAGAGAGAGAATTTCGTAAACGACAAGAAGTCGTCGTTGTCCCTTGAAAATGAAAAATTTACGAGCTTTACCATATCACTCCCTACCCCTTTCCCCACCCACCGCCCCATCCCCATCGCGATAAAGTTTCGTATGCCTTTCGTTCGACGCGTTTGACTTCCCCAAAATTCCGAACCGCATTTTCGTCGAGTGAAACGCATTTCATCGTCCTTCCAGTGAGACCCGTATATCGTCTTCTATCTCTCTCTCTCTATCTATCTATCTATCTATCTGTCTATCTATCTATCTTTCTCTCTTCTTGTCTCTTTCCATCTATCCTTTCTTTTTTTTTTTTTTTTTTTTTACTTTTTATCTTTTCTATTTCATCGGTCGTCGACGATAAATCGAGAATTTATTGCGGCACTGTACTTACAGTTGATGAAAAATATTTTATTCATATCGATCAAAAAAGAGAGAGGGAGAGAAAGAGAAATAAAGAACGAGAGAGAGAGAGAGAGAGAGAGAGAAAATGAAATTAATTTTACTGTAATACGATTAACAATTACATAATGCAAATTACAAAAAAAAAAAAAAATACGATTAACAATATAATATATCGAAGAATTACGATGGAAAATAAAAGTCAACAAATATTTGAAATATATTTAATATATAGAAAGAAAAAAAGAAAAAGCACTTTTAAGTAAACTTCGTACGATTTAAAATAAATACAGAGTATCCTGTTATATATACATATGGAGAAAGAAAGGGAGAGAGAAAGAGAGAGAGAGAGAGAGAGAGAGAGAGAGAGAGAGAGAAAGTGTAGAAAAATAGGGGTGAGATGAGGCTGGATATAGTAATAATACACATTATGTATTATACATCTCCTGTAGATAAAGTTGTAAAAAGGATATAATCAATACTGCCAATCAATAATTCAAAGAGCTGTAAATTAAAAAGAATTGAAAAATATAGAACGGAGAAAAACGAATTTTCGTTTTTATCTCCTACTTCTTACGAATAATAATAATAATAATAATAATAATAATAATAATAATAAGAATCTTTTAATTAAACGATAAAAATGTTTCTTTTTCTTTTTTCTTCCCATTATTTTCTTGTTGCGTTCTAACGAATAAAAGAGGGGAAAAAGAAAAAGAAAAAGAAAAATGAAAGTTAGAAGATTGTTCGATATATTAAAAAACTTAACGCTTTAATATAATTAATAAAGAAAGAAACCAAAAAAAGGATAAAAATTAAAAAAAAAAAAAAAAAAAGAAAAAAGAAAGAAAGAAAGAAAGAAACAGAAAAAAAAAAGAAACCGAGTAGCGTCGTATAAACGGCAAAAGCTATTATGAAAATTTCACCGTTTCTATAAAGAGTAGTGACTTTCCAAGTTTTTATTATGGTTATCTAGAGCTGACCGGTAGAAAGCGTAAAATCTATCCTAATAAATGACTATATAAAACGCAGATACATAAGCTTGAAGAGAATTTATGCGATAAACACGCATATACAGTATCCAATATAAATCTCGATACCTCGATATATTCTTTATCGTAGAATCATTCTCTAACGACTTGTTATAAAGAATCTATTTCCTGTTATTTTTATCGAGTCGCATTCTATCGTAGACAGAAACAAACAGTCAAGATAATTCTGAGAATTATTAAATCGAGGATGAGAGAAGGAAAAAAAAACAAAAAGGGGTAAAAAAGAAAAAAGAAAAGAAAAAGAAAAAACAAACAATAAATAATTGATTTGAAATACAAAGAAATAATATAATTTAAATATTTCAAATAATTATTCTACGTACTGATATACCAGATGATTATGAAACTGATCTAATAAAAAAAAAAATTTGGTACAATTTACATTACGTTATGATAATTAATTTTTATTTTGTAAAAAGAGAAAATTACCAAATAAAAAATATCATATGAGTACTTATTAATATATATATATATATATATATATATATATATATATATATATATATATATCAGTATAGCTTAATTAATATATATTACTATATATAATTAGTATATAATTAGTGTAATATATATATATATATATATATATATATATATATATATATATATATAGTAATGGCTTTAGTTTTATATATATTTATACTAAAGCCACTTTTTATAATCACCAGCTGATATAAAAACGCTTTTAAAGTAGCAAAACTGTAATCAAAAGTTATAATTAAAATTTAACGATTAAAAAGCACGAGAAAATATAACAACAAGGACTCTATAAAAAGTCACTAACACTGCTGTCAATTTAGATTTTATATAAAACGGAGGCTACATAGGAATATCCATCGTTAATTAAAGCGATTTATATATAAAACGTTTTCGAGCTTGTTAACAATAAAAAAGAAAAAAGAAGCAGAAAAAAAACAAAAACAGAAAAAAGAAAGAGACAAAGAAAAAACTGTTTACACAATCGACAAATCATTGGACGTGAGTAAAAATGAAATTTTGAAAATATAAAAGAAATGACGCTTTCTGTAGGAGGAGCACGCGCCTGACCTTGAAACCATGGAGCCATTAAAAAAGATGACATATTTTTTTGTCGCAAAAAAAAAAAAAAGAAAAAAGAAAGACAAAAAATGATAAAGAAAAAGATGGACAGCGATGTGAGATTAAACGAGTTCATTGAACTCCACGTTATAACATTTTTTTTCTCAAACAAAATATTTGCCAAACATTTTTCTCGTCACGATATATTATGATGTAATTCAATTTTTATTGAAATACAAAAATAGTCGGATTTTTTCCTGTATCTAATTGACTGCACAAACGTTCAATATAAATTTATTAATATTCAATAATTATTACAATTTATTTATACAATACGTTGATAAATTATATTTTTACGAAAATAATCGGATTTTTTTTCCTATATATCTAATTTACTACATAAACGTTCAATATAAATTTATTAATATTCAATAACTTTACAATTTCTTTATACAATACGTTTATAAATTATATAAATATATGGAAAATAGTTAAATTTTTTTCTATATATCTACTTTACTATATAAACGTTCAATATAAATTTATTAATATTGAAAAAGTTTACAATTTCTTTATACAATACGTTTATAAATTATATTTATACGTTACAATCTATACTTTTCATAAATAACTAAATAACATCACTATTTATATATACAATATTCGAATTGGAAACGATTTAAATTATTATTCGTATATAGAAGAAGAATAAAAATGCACCGACAAAGAAAAAAAGAAGAAGCAAATAGAGCGGAGGAGGGAAGAGAGAAATATTGAATATAAAATTCATTATTCTCGTTTTCATTTTTCGCGTAGTTCATCGAAATTCGAAAGAGAAATAAGAAAGCAAGATGAATGATGATCAATGAAACGTACGATTTAATAGATATCGTTTAAATATTTGCAAAATAAAAATGAAAAGGCTCGACGATATGAACGAATCGATCGGAAGGATTAAGATACGTTTATTAGTAATGATGATAGAGATAAAAGAGAGAGAGAGAGAGAGAGAGAGAGAGAGAGAGAGAGAGAAATGAAAAGAGAGAGACAGAGACTGGATCGATGAACGTGTAATTGCTGCTCGAAGGGAAAATGCTGGCAAAGCTGAGTATCGTCGATGCTGCTGAAGTAACACGTTCGTCCCACCCTCGACAGGCTAATAACTTTTCCAAGAGAAGTTAATTAATACTTTCCTCTCTTTCTTTCTTTCTTTCTTTCTTTCTTCCTTCCTTCCTTCCTTCTCTCTTTCTCTATCTCCATCTCGACTCACCAACAAACGAAGGAAGATCGAGTTCGTTACGAGTCCGAACCGGAGATGAACTTCCGTAGGATTCATCATCACTGATCCTTCTTTTTATCATCTCTCTCTCTCTCTCTCTCTCTCTCTCTCTCTCTCTCTCTCTCTCTCTCTCTCTCTCTCTCTAATTATCTTTGTCGTGCGTATAAAAATAAAAACGTATATCTATTATATTATTATGTACGTTCGATAATGTCAAAAACATTCGACCTCTAAAGGTAAATCTTTCCTTCTCTCTGTTTTTTCTTTTTTTTGTTTTTTTCTTTTCTTTTTTGGGAGAGTGGATAGGAGGCTGGAATTGGGATTGTTTGTTTTTTTTTTTTTTTTTTTTTTTCATTGTAATCAAATCTTTATTGTTTATTATCGTCAAATATATATCGCAAAATTTATTCTACAGCTATATTATTTATCACTACAGTCAAATATATATTCATACCAATGATTTTGTATTTGCGTAAAAGAAGATCGTAATTATTTTCGTCATCGTTCAGTTTCATCTACAGAGTCGTTCCGATGATCGACGTATGTACGTGGTGTTATCAGATCTTGAAAAATATTTTCCTACTTTTCAAGGACATTCGAGGAAACCTATATTTACAATTGTCGATGGATTTGGTATCTGTGGTAAAGAAAAAAAAAAAAAAAAAAGAAAAGAAACGAAAGGAAAAAACAAAATAAGAAAGGGAGAAAAAAAGTTATTGAAATTATTAAATCAGTATCTTACGATACTGCGCAAATGTATTCGAACAACTTGTATCAAATAGATGACGAGATTATTCACGATAGATACATTGACTAGAACATTATTTTCGTCATCCTGTCTGAGGGAAATTTGATTAATGATCATAAATTCATAAATACCGAAGGATTCTTTTGAAAGTCTTTGAAATGAAAAAAAGGAGGGAAAAAAAAAGAAAAACAGAAAAAAATACTTATCTAAAATCACTTTCTAAACTTGTCCTTGACGAAAGATACAACAAAAGAAATAAAAGAAAAAAAAAAAAAAAGGAAAAAAACAATTTAAAAAAAACGAAAAAAGGAAAAAGAAACGGAATAGAGAAATATTGAAATGACCATGCTACGAAATATTCACGCGTTAACTGTTACAGAGAAAACTGGTTTCTATAATCTAAATCTCACGAAGCAACCTCTTACTTATGTTGTTATCGACATAAACTCGAATATTACGTAATCGAAAATAGCGAAGATTTTAATATTTGGTGGGGGGTGTGGTTTAAAAGAGGAAGAAGAAGAAAAAAAAAGGAAAAAAAAAAAGAGAAAAAACGCGACCTCCAGCTGGACTTTCACGTTCAAATCGAAGTTACTAAAAAGTTTTACTTTATAAGACGTTCTCCATTTTAATACAGCTTCCGAGAAACTGAGTCTTTGTTTTCCTCTACCGAGAACAACACAGAGCGATTCAAAGCGTGAAAAGCGTCACGAACGAGGAAACTCGTTAACGGTTTTTCCACGCTATATTCTTCGATATTCCCAGATGTATAGCGACAGCATATTGTTAGATCTAAGGAATTTGAATTATGGGAATTAAAAAAAAAAAAAGAGAAAGAAAAAAAACCAGGAAAAAAGAAAATATCATTCCAGAACAAAACGACAATTTTATTTTGTAACTATCTTACCTCGCATGAGAAAATCAAAGAAATATTTGGTGTATCGTGGAAAAAAAAAAAAAAAAAAAGAAGAGAGTCTTATTCTATAACAAATAAACTTATTAAAATTAATTAATTCATAAATCAGGATATACATTAAGTTATACATTATTACGATGGAAAAAATGAAAATCGTACAATCTACGATAATTATTATAATAAAAGTTGTAAATTAAAAATAACTTTTCATTCATAAAATAATAATAAAATAATACGACGATAGTAAGATCAATTTCTCCGGTATTAAGCGATTTAAATGAAAATTATTAAAACAATGTAAGTTCGTTTCGTAGGAATCGGCGCGCAATTTGAATCGTTTCGTTAAAGTATTTGCGATCTTTTAAATGCTATACTCATTTAAGAGGAATCATAAACGAGACTATGTTTTCGAGTATCGTTAAAACGACTTATTATGATTACGTCTTCGTACAAAGGAAGATAAAAAAAAATATATAAATAAATAAATAAAATGAAACGATGGAAAGTGAAAAAAAAAAAAAAGAAAAGAAAAGAAAAGTAAACATCTTTTCGATCGTTCGTCAAAGGTAAGGAAAGAAGGAACACTTACCGAAAGCCATTAAATCATATTGTCCAACGAAGAAAAACGTTCTTTTTCTTCGTGAAAATATCAGGAGCAGTTATCGGCGTTATCCAGTAAGGACAAGGAAGGTCAAGAAGCGAAGAAAAAAAGATGACTGGCTGTTCTCCTCTCGACGATCTCTTACGGAGCCACGAAAGATCCTCGAACTTGAATCTGCTTGAATCTCCTTCCTCGAGATCTTTGTTCACAGGAAAGAGAAAGAGAGAGAGAGAGAGAGAGAGAGAGAGAGAGAAAGAAGAAAAAAAGAAGGAAATAGAAAAATAAAATAGAGAGAGAGAAAGAGATAAAATACACTTAAAAAAGAAAGAAAGCAAGAAAGAAATAAGGAAAGAGAATAGTAAAAGATAATCACAGGTAAAAATGAACTAACAGCCGGTTTCGGAGCACGCGGCGTTGACAACGAGTAGTTAGGTTTGCTCTAACCTAAACCGAGAGCTTCAGCTGCATAGGGGTGGTAGGTCGTTCGCACGAGAAAGACAAGGACATGAGAAGGGGGAGAAAGAGAGAGAGAGAGAGAGAAAGAGAGAGAGAGAGAGAGAAAGAGAGAGAGAAAGAAAAAGAAAAAAGAGTAACGATACTTAAAGAAAGAGAAAGAAAGAGAGACAATCACAGACACACACACACGGATAAGGTTCGAATAAGAAGCACAAGATGTGGTAAAATGCTAAGAACACGATCGTCCTTGTTTCCTCTTGTAATATCTCGCGAGGATAACAGAAAGAGAAGCGAAACTTCTCTACGACGAGGCATCCGTCGAAGGACTGCCGTCCTACCCGCGCGTCCCTCTGCTACCGTAACCCCCCACCACAGTCATACCCGATACTACGCTTGGGCATAGGAGTGGGGGTAACTCGATGCTCCATTGGTGGGGAGTCGCAACCCAGCGAGAGAGATTCCCAGACCTTTCGTCGGCCAGGTGGCGCAAGGCTTGCTAAGGGGAAGTACGAGCGAAAGAGTGAGACAGAAAAACACGGCGCCAACAACGGACGGCATCGCCCAATCTCAGAGAAAGCGAGAGGGATGATATCGTCGACAGGTACGTACACGTCATCCTCGTTCCCACCGTCCTCTGTTATTTATTTATTTAACGAGTAAAGGCAAACTGTCTCCTGTCTCATTTCTTTCATTCTTTTATTTTTCTTATTTATCCAACAATTATGTCTGACAAATAATCTTAATCATAGGAATTATTATATTTGGAACTATCTGTTTTTTAACGATTAATGTAACTTAACAAAGTACGCGTAAGAAATACGAACATAATGTTATAGATGGTAATTTTGCTTTTTCCTTTTGTTTTTTTTTCTTTCTCTCTTTGTTTTTTCTTATTTCTTTTTTTTTTTTTTTTTTTTTTAACAAGTCGCACATAAATCGGATTACTTTGTTCTCCTCGATTGTGCGTTGGGAAATGTTAAAAAACGATTGGATTCGTTTTATAATAATTTTGAAAATGTTCGAAAGGTATAAGTTCGATCGTAGATCGTAGGGTTCCCGTTTTGGAAGATGCCAGTACTGATCCCCGGTTAAGTTGGTCGTTTGGTGGGGTTAAAGTTGAGGAGAGAGAGAGAGAGAGAGGAGAAAGAGAGAAAGGAAAAAGAGAAAGAGAAGAAAGAACGACCACCGAGTCGAACGACCGGTCGAGTTTGCGCACTGGACAAAGTATGACCGAAGTATGAACTTTTTCCGTGTTCCACTGAGGTCGACCGTGCGCCTCGTAACTGTCACAGGTATATCTTTCTTATGTTTCCTGATCTACCTTACCGACCGAACAACACTCTTACTTATCAAACAAACTTTATTCATTCATTAGATCGATTAAACGTATCGAATTATTGTAAAATTGCTTTCTATTCAAATAATTACAATTTGATAGTTCGATCTATAAGATAATAATACATTCTTTTCTATTCCATTGATTATGATATATCTGTTTGAGCATTTAAGTACATTGAAAAAATTGAGGTTATCTTTTTCTTTCGATCTTACATATAGAGTCATTACGACATACTTTTACAATTACATACAATTACGTATATATACCGTTACATATTGACTAATAAATTGCAAAATTTATGTATATATAATATACTTGAATATTAAATTACTCGAATACTTTGAGCCCTAGTTACGATCGCATAGTTCGTGTAGTTTGAGAACTAGCCGGGGTCAAGTTCGCAAAAATGTCACGTGAGATCGATCGGCGTTACGATCGAGTTTCTCACGGAACGATCGAAAAGTATTCATGAAGGAAATCGCCCTAGAATCAAAGGCACACCCTTGCATTTATTTTTCAACGTTCGTGAAATGTTAGTAGGTCTTTTAAACTCTATACGAAGAAACTACGAATACGTTTGATTATTCTCGTGCTATTTTAACCTCAATTTAACGCTCCATTGATTTATTGTAACGTTCATTGGCTCAAATTATCTTTTCAAAAGTTTCTTCTATAAAATATTAATATTGAAATCGTCAAAGTATCTAATGATTCAATTATTGTTGTACGATAATAAATAACATTTAGAATCGCATGAAAATGAGAAATACGATGAATATAATATTTTAACAATAAGATTATTCCATTTGTTATCCATTATAACAAATGGAAACAATAATAATAAAACGTTCGATATAATATTTCCGATAAATAATCTTCATCTTTGATATTAATTAATATATTAAATATTCATTTACATTTTAAATAAGTAAACAGTAGCTTCGATTACTCGATCGATAATAGTAAATTAAAAAAAAAAAGATCAATTCTATGCATCCCAGAGGGCACTGGTTATGTCCGAATCTTTGTAAATATTAATATGTATATATAAAAAAAAAAAGGAGATTTATGGAACTTAAATTATTTGATAATAATGTAATTACGTTATAATTATATTTATACGTTATATAAATATATATATATATATATATACATTTGTATTATTAAATTATATATTTATGTATTAACGGGATTACGTTAATCTTATATTTATATATTATATATAAATGGTTATTATTATATATTTATATATTAACAGGTTTACATTGACGATAATTTTAAGAAAAATTTAAAATAGTTCCGTATGGTAAAATAATAATAACTCTCAAACATCTTTATCGTCGGTTGATCAAATAGAAAAGGATCGGCCATTTTCAAAACAAATTTTTCATGACATTTGAGGTTATGCATACATTTGATTCAGCTCCGTGAATCAAATAACCGATCATTTCAATGGAAATTTAATTGATAGTTGATGATCGTACCAACGTTGATACAACTGAATTTAATCCTTGATCATGAATCGTTGATGAACTGTTATTAGACATTGTAGTTGGTATAACCAACGTAACGTTCATTTTCCTTTTTTTTTCTTTTCTATTTTTTTTTTCCCTTTTTCTTTTTGTTTTACGAAAAATTTGATCACGCATGCGTTGCTCTTCTTCGTAAGTAATTTTTTTGTATGTTTAAATTAAAAATAAATTCGTAATTATCGGATATAATTTGTGATTAAGTGATGATTAAGCATGATCATGCGCGTAAATCGTAGGTTATGTTTTAATTTCGTTAAAAGAAGTTCAACAATACGAAAGGGCATTGAATCGGTGAAACGATTATATAATACGGTATACTTGCATTTACAGTATGTCGTGACGAGAAACTTCCTTCGTGACTAATCGAATAGACTAATCTTCTCCAAGCCCCTAGACTCGACGAACCATGCTTTAATTATTGCTCAATCTCATCTGATCCAACCCCAATCTATCGTTGGTAACCTTGAAAATAACTTCGAGATCCTCCTTACAATTCGTTCTTCCCGATCAAGGTTAAATTTATACGAATAGCTTATTGTAAAATTTTGTATATATTATTCTACGGTATTAGTAAATAGATCGATTCATTTTAAATCTTTTTATAATTTATCTTTATATTATATTTAATTTAAAAATGTGATGATAATGATAAGAATCTGAGGATTCGATAAATGAAAATGAAGAAATGAAAAGGAAAAAGGAAAAGAGGGAAATAAAATATACCTCAGGAATTCTTTGATTTATCAAAGAAAGGAGGAACGATCAATAACTAAAATCGAATCGATAAAATTGTTACCAAGGCCATTTACTTTTTATGACGCGCGTAATTCAAATGCTTTATCAAATTTTTAGAGATGATGATAACGCATTGGTACGAATAAAAGTTATTGTTACAAGTAGTCGCTTGAGGGTGATTTCGATGAAGAAAGAAAGAGAGAGCAGAATTTGAGAAAGAGAAAATCTCGTAAAATACATGATTTTATGTTTCTGGTTAAAAGCTGAGCTTTCTCTCTTTCTTTCTCTCTCTCTTTATCGATCGGATTGGTCACACGGTGAACGATAAAAACGAGCAAATTAACAATCCACCATCGAATTTGAACGTTGCTACGTAACGTTCGTAAAATCGTTTAATACACCACACATACAAATAAATTCGCATGTGAGATTTCGTGATAAAAAAAAAAAAAAAAAAAAAAAAAAAAAGGAAATGTTTTCCTTCTCATAATCGAATTCCAACCATTTTATTTTCTCATCTTTTTAAAATCTAACGATAACCTTATTCCCGAGGATACGAATTGCGTGAAATATTTTATTATTTGGCAAGCTAAAAGCAATTTGATTTTTCTTTTTCATTGCACGAATAATTTAAAGTATTAAAATAACTATATACGTGAATATTTCATTTGGCATTTTTAAAGAATATTGCACTGAAAATGGTACAAAATTTGAATTCTAAGTAAAGCGTAATAATTTAATTGCAAATAATTTTTCACTTGTAAATATTGCATGTATGTATTTTATATTTTTTAATTTCTCGTCATCAAATTATAGATCCTTTTTTTTTTAATGCCTTCAAACAAATTAAGAAGCTTAAATAAAACAATTGCGCCTTCGACCAATGCAACCGTGATTACATGATCGTTGAATATTCACATTGTTACAAGGGCAAATCAAAAATTGGATAATCTCGTAATAAGTAAAAAATTGTTGCGTTTTCCTGAATTTCAATGCATTAAGAAAATTTGTACAAGATGTATAACTTAATTAGTCTTAAACATTAATTAAAAATAACGTTCTTTATTCGTCAGGACTAACAGAAAAAAAAAAAAAAAAAAATAAAAGAAAAAAGAGAAAGAAATACAACAAATGCTTCTTAAATACAATATTTCATCGTCGGTTAAAAATTTCTTTTATAAAAAAAAAAATGGCCAAGGAAAAAATATAGAAAAGAACAAAAAAAAAAGAAAAAGAAAAATGCAGTTGAATGAGTATATGAGTTTATCAGGTGATAATTTAAGCAGATAGTATACAAATAATACTAACGAGAAACACAGGAAATAAAAGAATCGTACGAACGTATCTCATTGTTTAGCGTAGCAATATTTTAATTATTTAGCGTGCACTGTTTTATATTGGAATCTACTTTGAAAAAAAAAAAGAAAAAAAGAAAAATTACGAGTCAAATAAAAAAAGAAATATTGACCGAAATATCGTGCGCTTACATATTTAATACGTATTCCTTCTATCATTCGAATGAATCGATCGTCGAAACATCGAATTATGATCAGTAATAACAAAATTACGTACAATTTACGATTAAATTAGATATAAAATTTTCTATATATTTCTAATAATATCTCATTATTAGTGAATCCTGTTTTGCGCGAATGAATTTGTTCGTTATTGTTAAAAAAAAAAAAAAAGGAGAGAGAAAAAAAAGGCAAGAAAGATTAATGATTTTTAAAAATCTAAACGATGAGAAGGAGATTGAGATGAATTGAAAAAAAAAAAAAAAAGATTCCATAAACTCGTTATGAAAAATGATTTTTCGTCAGTCCACGCAAGTCAAAACGACTTACGAGTATTAGATATCGTATGATTATTACAATGGAATAACTTATTTCCAACAATTATTGAGACTTGTAAGTTTTATCATCTCTTCTTTAACGTTGCTACTTCGTTAGTAGGCCAGTGACTATTGAACAGACCGTCCCATTTCGTTGCTAACTTTCTTGGCATTTCCCTGTTGTCTTTTGAACATTACACATTCGAGAATCTCGAAAAGGACGTCGTTCAAAATGGCGGACGATAGTAGTTTGGCCAATTTCCATGAGAGTTTATTCCAGGGAGTAAAGTCAAGGTTGCTGTAACAATGCAAAGACATTAAAGTTTATAATCTTTCAATTGTTGTAAATAATACTTTGTTACAGATTAAAAAGTAAACGTGATTCGACTAACTTTCGATCATTCTACTATCTAGTATTACGTTATTCAAATGTTATAAAAGTCACTTATTGTCAGAATTAAATGTCAAACTATTTAATTATTTAATGCGAAACAAAAAGTAAATAAAAATTGCTAAAATTCTAAATATTTCCTTCTCTCAATATAAAGATAAGTGAGACGAACTGTATTATCTTTAGAATTATTGGATATTTCGATAATTGAAAAATTCGTTCAAATTTGTACATTTCATATCGAAATTTGTGTATATATGTATGTATGTATGTATGTGTCTACGTTTAAATGGCTGAATAGATTGAGTTGAAATTTATAACAAAAATGATATTACTTGAAACGTGGATTAACAAGTAATTTCGATTCGATCTAATTTCGAGCTATGAAATATCGATTATTGTTAAAAATGATATTTGAGAAAATATTTAAAGATATTTAAAATATATCTAAGGATATTGAAAAACAAAAAAAAAAAATTACATTCGCAAGAAAAAGAATGTCAATATCTTAGGAATATTTAAAATAATATCAGGCATATATATCATAAAAATTCGACTGGCATGATGAATTTCTTTTTCTTTTTCTCTCTCTTTTTTTTTTTTTTTTTTTTTTTTTTAATTTCGTATAGAAATAATCAAAAATGGATGAATAGATAAAAATTAAAATTTGTGGCGAAGGATCTTTATCTGTTTTAAAAATTGCTAATTTTCTTACTAGAATTTATACACAATGCATGTATCTTTATGATTATATATTTATACGCAATAGTGTGAGAGCATGTGGGTGTACGCGCATACACGCACACAAGCACGTATTAATTTTACAGGCTGAATAGTTGAGCATATTTACTTAAAATTTATATCGAAAATTAAGTCGAAATTTTAAGAAGATCAATGAGTAATTTCGATTGTATATAATTTCTGATTGGAAAATAACAGTTACATATAATATTAATACATTAATAATTAATCTACTAATATTTAATTTTGTACCGATATTAAATTTCATCAGTCATGTCTATTTTACGTTACGCAGAGTAATGTCGATTTAACGTTTCATTCGGAATATATATAGAATGTAAATACAACCAAGCAAATATTATAGAATGTTATAACATTTAACTCTTTAATAAATAACATTTTTTTAAGCGTCGAATTATAAAACACAATTATCTAATGCGAAATTTGTAATATAATTTAATAGAATTATATCGTTATCCTGTATTAATTATAATTTATATTTAGAAAATATCAACTTTCAGGATATGAATTAAATGCGATATTAATATTTCGTTATCAAACGAAAATTAAAATAAGATTTACAAAATACAAATATATCAGAGTATTATATCAAAGTCAATATGAAAAGTTTTTTCAATTAACTTAAAAATAAGTTATTCATTGTTCTCCAACGAGAAGGATTAAAGGATTCGAAAGAAATTGCAAAAATTAATGTTAATCGTTCAAACGCATTTTGCGTTATTCATTTTTCGATAATCAATCATCTTTTCAATAAATTTAATTGATAAAATTAATTAGATAATCCAAAGAAAGAAAAGAAATAAAAATAAAATATTTGAATGACATTTACGAATGTTAGATTAAAAAGGATCTAACACGTAGAAAGAGATAACAATGATTTGCTATTGCTTTTATATCCTATGAAAAGTGTATCCACTAGTAGAATGTAAGTTTCGCAAACGTTAAATCCAGTTCTCACGTAACGTCCCATAAAACCAGTTTCGGTGAACTTAGAGTCCGAGGTAACCCTAAGAGTTACGATTTATCATCTTCCTTTAGAATTGGCCTTTATACGAGAGATAATCTGTCCTATGCCAAAAAAAAAAAAAAAAAAAAAGAACTATGATGCATGTGAAACCGTGAATATGGTTTACACGATAAAACTCACGTTTTTCGCGTATTTTAAAGGCTCGTTTAAGGTCTCCTAAAGATAAAAGATATTTAAATACAACGCTAGTAGGTAAAAGTCTTGTTAATAAGAAATATCGAGAGGACGAGGTTAGATATCTTTTTGAATTTTTTCGCGAGAATCCTTTTTCTTTTTATTTTTTCTTCCCCTCCCTTTATTTTCTTTTTCTTTCGTTCCCTTCCCTTATTACTTTTTTAATAGTCCGATCGATTTTTATTTTTCGTTCTTTTCTTTTTTTCTTTTTTTTTTTTTTTTCTTTCTTTCTTTCTTTCTTTTTAACAGGTAAGATATAGCATCGACGTTCAGATTTTGCCCGAAGAAAACCTTTTTGATATCTAACAGACGCGATGAACGTGAATTTCATCGTCGTACGTGCGTAAAATTTTTCTTGGTTCGTATTAAAGCGATATCACGGTTTTCTTATACATACGTGCCAAGTATCGTAAATATACGCTCATGAATAACCCTAAATATGCATCTAATCCGTATACCGTATCGATCGTACGTTTCTTATTAATCTGATTATCAAAGGATTTTAAGATTAAAGCATCAAAAATAAATCATTTTATCGTAAGAAATTTTATTATGATGGTATTCTCATCATTAATATTTTTCATTGAAATCGTTTGAATTCATTTTAAATCGATTCATTCATCCTTAAGAATACTTCTTTATCATCAATCTTCAATTGAATTTGATATAACCAAATTGAATTATAGCGTATTATTATCATAGTTCCAATGAATTGTTAACCGGTAAAATTCAACTAACTGTCTTACAACATTCAAACGGCAATAAGTAGATCAGTTTATCTGGATCAAGATAACATTGTAAACGAATCTAATTAAACAGTTTAGTTGAAGCTAATAGTGAATTAAAGTCGATCGATTATCTTGTTTGAGAACGATCAGTTCTATCGACAGTCGAATGTTTTTATCAAACGTTCTATCTTTAATACTTTTAGACTCGTCCATCGTTATCGAAGATCTTTTAACTCGATATATATATATATATATACATATATATCAAACTTTCATTAGATAGTTATACGTTAATTGAACGTTAATTCTACTAACCTCTTTAATTTCTGTTTTTTGGGAAATATCGATGCTATTAAGAGCTACTCTTTCAGGTATATTTTCCTCTTCCATTGAATGTCGAACACCAAAAATCATGCGATAAGATATCGAAGTTAATAAAGCACCTCCAATTGGACCAAACCAATATATCCAATGATGATTCCATTGATTGTTCCAAATAGCTGGTCCCAACGATCTAACTGGATTCATACTGCAACCAGTATAAGGGCCAAATGCTGTGGCTAAAGTTGCAACCGTAAAACCAAACTTTAACGGCACAGAATCCGTATTCTTTGCATTTCTCGAATCCCAAAGTGCACAGGTGACCAACATCAAAACCGAAGTAGATAAACTTTCGATTAAAAGTCCTTGAATCGCTGATACATTTGGGTGTAAATCGGTGACGCATAATTTGTCGGCATCATCTAATCCTCCCAATGTTAAGTTCTCCTTAGGTGTAACCACCTGCAAATTTATATAAAACACGATTTTCAATTTTCAATATATTTCATTTATACATTTTATTTATATTTGTTATCTCAAATTGTTATTAAAAATTTGAACCCGATGTATCGGTAAAAACAAGATCTACATATATATAAATTTCATTAAAAATATTAATGTCGCTTGAAGAAAATAATCGAAGAAAAGATTACAATCAAAGACAATCAAAAACAATTTTTCATCTTTCTTTCATTCGCACGACGAATATTTTTTTTTTTTATAAAAGATTTTCTATTCAACTTTGTTACGCACTTGCGACAATTATTCATTGTCGATCTTAACGTTACACATTCATTGAATCAAGGCCTCTCGAGTTACATACTTATCATTCATAGAACGTTCATGGAACGTTTATCTATGAGAAACATTATCATTGATCGAACATTTTGATTGCCAATGAGTACGATTTGTTCGTGATTGCTTTCTTTTTCTTTTTTTTTCTTCAGAGATCGATTCATGTTAATCGTGCATTCTGAATCATGAATGTCTTGTAAACTATCGTGTCTATTACAATGGAAAAATTCCATCCTGAAGATTCTTTATCTGGATAGCACACTGAATACTATTTATCTGTCCTCCTTCTCTTTCTCTCTTCCCTCTCGCCTCTTCATACTATCTCCCCCTCCCCCGTCCTCTTCCATCTCAATCGCTTGCCTAATTATAAACAGTTGCTCAATCACTTGTAGAATATAGCCGGAGGAAAGAATTTATTTTTTTTTTTTTTTTCTTTTTTATGTTTCCTTGCTTCACGTCACAGAATTAACTAGTCGCATCCTTTATGATTTCTTGTCTTCCTTATAAGTCTTCCTTCTTTTTCATTTTCATATTTTTTATTATTCGAAGATTTATCCTTCCCGATCACATCTATCATTTTCATTTGTCTTTTGACTTATTTGTTCGTTTGTATGAAAAACGAGAAGGAGGAATTAAAAATAAAAATTTTTAGAAGAAAGAGGAATATTTATTTTTTTTTCCTTCGTTTCTTCTTCTTTTTTTTCATTTTTTTTTCTTTTTTTTGTTTTTTTTTTTTTTTTTTGTTTATTATTATTGCACAGCGAACACGCGTCGAAATCGCAATCATCGTAATTTAAAATGTCGGAGCAAGTCCGACGATTTGTTCTTTGATCTGAAAATTTTGTGATTATGAATTAAACGTGACTCGGATAGTTCCAATGTATAATAATGTATTTCGGTCTGTTCGTTATTTTGAAGAAGTAAACATAAAAAAGAAAAAGAAAAGAAAAAAATCAATATCGCGTTATTCCTTATCCTTCTCGCATTTTGAATGAATTTTATCAAAGCTTTATTTTTTCGTTTGATCTTATTTTTCCTTCGTTACTTCTTTTTTCATATTATCACAAAAGATTAGAGAAAGATCTTTCGGTAATATCGCTATTTTGCTTTGTAACGTTGATTACGAGATCAAAGTATTAGAAAGATATTTTTCAAAATAGAGAGAGAGAGAGAGAGAGAGAGAGAGAGAGACAGAGATAGATAAAGAAATAGATGGAAATAAGAAAAAGCAAGAAAAATTAATATAAATCAAATTTATATAGAATCTTAACAATTTTTTGCTTATAGATTAACAAGTAAATAAATTATTCAAAAATTTAAATTTTTCTAATAATCAAAAAAAAAAAACAATTTAATACAAGCATCAAATTTATATGAAATTTAAAACAAATTCATTACTCCATAACTTATAAAATTAGTAAATTGTTCAGAAATTTAGATTTCTTCCGACTGAAAAAGAAACAAAAAAAAAAAAAAAAAACACAAGAGAAAAGAAAAAAGAACAAAAAAAGATAAAGTTAATTTTACGAATAAAATTCGATATAAATCATCTGATATTCAATTTCTCCATTGACATAATTAAGAAATATATCCCGTTATTATAATACAACGTGAAAAAAATTTTGTTTAAAGTACTTTTACATTTACGTTTACATTTTACATTTTATTTACATTTCTTTTTTTTTTTTCTTTAAATAAAATTTTCAATACTGACCCTTAACATGCCATAACCCGAGACGGCGCCTAACGTTTGAGCCAACAAATAAACCAAGGCCTCTGGGATAGTTTTCTTGCCGAGTACCACTGAACCGACTGTGATGGCAGGATTAACGTGAGCTTCACTAATGTGTCCAAAGCACTGTGAAAAGAAAGACGAGAGAATAAGAGAGAGAGAATTAACTTCTGTGTGTAACGGGTGTAAAGTAAAACAATGTGACAGAATTCTCTCTCTCTGTGTGTGTGTGTGTGTTAGGGAAAAAAAAAACGAAATTTTCTTTATTTTTCTTTTAGTTAAAACCACAACAATACACTTTGCTCAACGAATGACTCTATAATGAAGAAACCGGGTTAAAGAGGAACGGTAATTAAAATGTTTTTTAAATACACGACTGACTTGAGAAAGAAAACAAATATTTTTTTGGCTCCACGAAAGGAACGCTCATTATAAATGTCTTTTTTTTATTATTACGATTTATAAACGATATATAAATTTACTATGATCATGTGAAAAACGTTAATTACATTTGATACGAGTATAACAATTATTCGAATTTTCGAGAAATAGAACGAATTCTATTATGAATTCTACGAAATTCATTTTCGTTTTCATCAATTTCTAAATAATTTGATATTTTCACGAACGTCAAAGATAATATTAACCAAAACGTTTACTCGTATTCGTTAATTATGTTCATAATTAATTAATTATTTATCGATTAATAATTTTGATTGAAAAAAAAAAAACAAAAAAAAAAGATTAATACATATTTTTAGATCTTTTAAAAGTATTTTTAATAAAAGCATACAAACTATGTGTACAGACCTGTATAACGATCATAACGCTTAGGCCAAAATTTAATGTGATCTGTAAATGAGGTGGGATGATACCAAGACCGCTAACACATCCCATGCATCCAAGGAACAACAATATTGATGTACCCATCATCTCGGCTAATCCAGTGATGATGGTTTTTTTAACAGAACCTTCCTCTTGAATCAGCTTTCTAAAATCTGTCGAAACCATAAATGTATTATCCTAAAATTTATCGAAACCATAGATGTATTACTAACACCTTTCTTTTCATTTAATACAGGCTCGATAAAACTAAATAAAAGAAAAAAAAAAAAGAAAGAAAAAAAAAAAGAAAAAGAGAAGAATTACTTTTTATCAAGCATAATAATCGCGCGAGTTTATAATACTTACGTAACCTTTATGAAAATATAATGCTTATTGATACAAGTGTCTTTTTATATTTGATATTAAAAGATTAAATGAGAAATTTTCGTAAAGGAATATTTGTCACTTATATTATATTATAATTCAATGTATAGACAATGAGATTTAATCTCGTTAACGATTATTTAAATGTTGATTTTCCACAACGAATTTAACATCGTATATATATATATATATATATATATATATGTATGTATGTATATACTTATGATAATAATAACTCATTATCATTTTTGACAAACTTCCAAATATGTATTTCTGACGTGTGATCATGTTCTTACATTGAACAAAAAAGAAAAAAAAAACGTCTCCATTAATATAATCATATTTTAATATATTTCCATATACTTTTCATCGACATATATCATAATACGAACGAATTATGAAATATATAATTTCAAGATGAACATATAACGCGTATATACATTTTTATTCGTAAATTAACATTGAATTTTCTTTAGCAATAAATCCGTTCGTAAAGGTGACCAACAAGCAAGGAATAATATATTCATAATATATTCAAAATTAATTCCATCGTACGATTTAGTATTGAAGCCGAAACAAATGTGGGCTCGTTACGAAGAGATTAACATAATTCGTACGACATTATTTCACGTTGGAATATTCACAAATGACAGACAATGTTATTACGTTTGAGATTCTATGTAAACTCGTCATAGAAAAAGTTTTCACGGCAAAGAGTCGAGAGGAATGACTAAGAGAGAAAAAAAAAAATAAAAATAAATAAATAAATAATAATAATAAAAAGAAGGACGTACGAGTCGCTCACACTTGACAAATCGATTAATTTCGTAAAAGAAAAAGTGAAGAAACGTGATGAAATAATGTAAATAACTTTTTAAAAAAAATTAACCCCCATAATATAAACTCAAATTAACATTATAGAGTTTATAAATGGAGACGTCAACCAACGACATATATATGAAATAATGAAAATTAAAGAAATTTATTATCAATATAAAAATTGAGAACTCGATCGAGTTCTTTATTATTTAAATTTAAGAAAAAGCAAAAAATTTCCAAAATAAATTTAATCAATTTGGCTTATCATATATTAATATCCAAAATATTATGTTATTTTCTGTTAGCATATAAAACGATAAGATCAAAATTGAGATGATAAGGATCTTTGTCTTACCCCGACGCCAGGACATCTTCAACGTTTTATCAGAGATTCTCAGGTTGTTGTACGCTCACCGACTACTATCGATGGAATAACTTTGTTGAAGTACAGTACATCGGAACATACACGCAACTAATGTATATATCTCTATCTCTATCTCTATCTCTATCTTATATTCCTACCTTTATCTCTCTCAAACATGGATGGTATATATATATATGTATTTATATAAACGCGTATGTAATACCAATGTCTGGTGTAACTAAATGTGTAGAATTACGAGTATCTGACGTATGTATGAGAAAACAGGAAAGCTACTACCAAACCAATCTCGATATTATGTTTGAATTAGAATTTCTTCGTTCAGACGGATATTTGGAAGTCGTTCTAGTATTTATGATCAGAACGATCATTCTTTTTGATACAAAGTATTAATAATCTAACAAAAAAATATATTCCTCTCTTTTAAATCTTATCGACATCTTTTTTTATATATATATATATTATATATATAGAATAATAATAATTGTAAATGTTTTTTCAACGATAATATTATCACTCTTTATCATTGTTATATTATAAATCGTAAATATAGGAATAGTAAACGGGAATAAATCGGTAAAGAGATTCGTGCCTCCACATTAATGATTATATTGATAATTAGTAAATTATAACAATTGACAGATAAATTCTAATGTAATTCATATGATTCTGAATACGACGAAAATGTTTCGAAATATCTACATTAAAATTTTTTAACGCATATATGACTCAAGTATACGTATCTTCTTCAAGGAAATGATATTATCAGTTTACATTATCGAATTATCACTTATGAAATATTTACATTTGAAATTTTTTAACGTGTCCTCATATTTCTTCTCGAAAAAAATATTATTGATATATGTAAATGAGTTTCTTTAGAAATTTTCTATATATTTTTCTTTTCTTTTCTTTTTTTTTTTTTTTTCTACATATTGCAACTTCTTTGATTTGAAAGAAACAAATTAGGTAATAAACGTAAAAAACGAGGGGGGTTTGAAAAAAAATATATGTATCAAAAAATGTTACAAAGTATTATATCTATTTTGTTTTCTTTTTTGTTTCACAGAGTTAATACATAATTATCGACCCATTGAAATATCAAAAGCATGAAAGAAGTATTTCCAAGGATGATATATACTGGTACGCTAACGCTGATTTGAGTTTTCCGGTGTGTCAACATCAAAGTCACAAACGCACTTGCGTATTACGTGAGATGAAAAGAGAGAGAGAGAGAGAAAGAGAGAAATAGAGGGTGAACGACATTAGGGACGTCGAACCATCCAACTCGAGCAACAAGGATAATTATGGCAGGTAATTACCTCTACTTGTAGTCGAAGGATAGCACCGAGAAAGGAGCTACTCGACTGTATTCTCTGAGAAAGAACTTTTACACTTTGCTTTGATGCAAGAAAGGGGAAAGTAAAGTGGGAAAAAAGAGGAAGAGAGAGAGAGAGAGAGAGAGAGGAAAGAGAAAACGGGGGAGGTCGAAAAGGTCCAAGAAAGAAAATTAAAGGTAAGAAAACTTTAAAGAACAGTCCCGTATTTATTTCTACCCTTTTCATTGTCAAAGCCGTTTAAAGACAATTTACTCGTGGAATTCGATTATCGATTTTTCTTCTTCCTCTTTTTTTGTCGTTTTTCTTTTCGATTAGTTCAATGAGAAAATTTTCATTTAAAGAAAAAAAAAAAAAAGAAGAAAAAAAGGAAAAAAAAAAGGAAATGATCAAACTCTTATCCAATATAAACCATGACGAATTATGTCTCATGATACTGAGATTAGAAATTCTTTCAGTTTCTCTTTATGTTTCTTTAAATTTCAATGGCCACGAAGTTTTATCAAAGTCACAAGGAATATATTTATAAATAAAATAAATATATATATATATATATATTTATTTATAAATAAATATACTTAATGATCGGTTTTCAATATTTATAATTATAGTGTTTGCCGAAAGATCTCCAACAATCATGTTATCGATTGCTTTGGCTGAATAATATCCTCATTTACTGATATATCTCCACTTTTGCATATTCATTTGGTTTTGTGAGAATGCAAGCAATGCTATCCCATTGCAATTAATATTCTGTTAGTTATATTCTCTAACTATCACGAGAACATTTCTATAATATATTTCTGATATCGAAGCTCGATAGTGAATCGTCGGTAAATATCGAAATCGTCGATTAAATGTTATATTCGATTATTATTCCAGGTCAAGTTGTTAATTAGTCACTGTTCAATTGGCAATTCCTTAACCCTATTCAATTGAATTTACATCGAATCGATATTTGAAATTATTATTTGTTCTTTTTTTTTTTTTTTTTAAATCATTTGAATACGACTATATATATATATATATATATATATATATATATATATATATATATATATTCGTTCTAGAACATTTCTGGATTATGTACGTGACCTTATTATAGTTGACGTATGACTATCAAACTACGTGATATGCACGCAACGTTATTATGCCATATTCCCAACAGGCGTTAACTATCGAATCTGTATTATGCTTTACTGGATTACGAAACAATTAGACACAAATAAAACAGAATTATTAAGAATCGAAATAATTATAAACGATCTATCTCCCTTTTTATTATATCTTTTCTTTATTTAACAAATAGCTATATGATCGATCGCCATCTCGTTCGAGTATTATCAAATTCTTTTTCATCGTGAAATTTATATGACTAAATGAAATTCTTTTCTTTTTTTTTTTTTTTTTTGCTCCTTTTTCTACTGTATATTATTCATTTGTATATATTTATATATGACAACGACGATAAAAAAAAATCTTCTTTTTTTTTTTTATTAGAATTAAGATTTTAAATAAATTCGAATAGATTAAACATAAAGTGTTTTGATAATAATAAATTATTGTTACCTTCGACAAATTTCTTTTCACGTTACTCGTCTAAGAAACGATTATAATGATATTTCATACGGTTATGGATCATCTCGAAAGCAGAAAAAAAAAGAAAAAAATAAGAAAAAGGCTAGCATTTATTCATAATTAAAAACTGCGTATAATAAGTGCCATTTAACGAACAAGTTTATTATCGTCAATATCCTAACGTGATCATCAAATAACAAAGATTATTACTTAATCATCAATAAAATTTCCATAAAAATGTGTGCCTTCGATATTAATCGTTTTCAATTACATGTGTTCGATCATTTTACGAGCAATTTAAAACTTATTTATCACGTAGCTCTGGCAATGGATTTTCAACGTGAATATGATAAAAGAAAAATTGTTATAAACTTAATTTCCCCATTCAATCTTACGAATTTTTTCACAAGTTATAGAGACTTTTTTTTGTCTTTTAACATATTGTATATCTTTTTATCATCTTCAAAATAATAATGTTCGAAATAATTTTCTTCCTGCACCTAAAGTACAAACTTTGAAAATATCTTTATATTTTTAACAATTTTAATAATTCTTATAATTGATCGTCATTCTCCATTTCTCTCTGGATAGCATTCGAATTTTCTAAATTTTCCCTGTTCAATTCTCTTGCAAACTATTTCGATATTGTCAACGAACCTTCTGCATACGATGGATTTCAAATAATCCCACTCCCCCCCCCCCCAACCGCCAATAATCCATTAAAGCAATAATCCATTGATTCAATCTCAGATATTGAATTATGTTTGTAAATAGCTTTAGGGCGAAAATTTAACACAACTAATTTCAACTATCTATAAATTATACCTAAATAAAATTCCTTATAATTGAAGAATAAGGTCAGGTGGGGTCAAGCATTAGGGTCAAATATTATATGAACGTGTTTTTGTTTCTTGTTTTTTTTTTTTTCATTATCGTTCTCACGTGTAAAAATCAAATACGATCGAAACGATAGTTTTCACCCTAAAAGCTTAGATATACCCTATATATTTTGTATTATATGTAAGTGATTTAATTAAAATTCACAAAAGAAGCTTCTTTTTCTTCTTTCTTTTTTTCCTTCTTCTTCTTCTTCTTCTCGTGTTAGACGTTTCTTTTTTCTTCTTCTTCTTCTTTTTCTTCCTTTCCTTCCAACAACTCATTTTCTTGTCTTTTTCTTTTCTTATTTTTCCGCTTCCTTTTTTTTCTCTTTCTTCCTCCCATTAAATTTCACGCTCGTGTATGTTCATTAAAAGCGATCTTCTTGTTTTATTACGTAATATACTATTAACCAAATATTTCCATTCTATCTCTCGATACATCGATTGTTTATATGCTTACGTGATGCGGGAATTACCCTGTCTAGCGTTTAACCTTAGAAACATAGTTGAACAATTAAACGAAATGACCGTATCCTCTTTCGTTCATTCAAATTCAAATATTGAAACTACAAGGATATCTTTTTTTCTCTCTTCTTCGAAAAAAAACAAAAAAAAAAAAAGAAAAAAAAATAATTATTTTTGTTAATAATTTTTCTCTTCGAATGAAACGATTCGCACATCCTATTTTTTTTTTTTCTTTGTCTTTTTCTTTTTCCCCTTCCCTCATTGTATGTGTCTCACTCAATACCGTTGCTTTCATGAGTAACCTTTGACCTTTCGCACGATATATACCTCACTTTGATTTCGTATAAATAATCGCGCGTAATCGCGCGTGATAAAAATCTAATGATATTAAGAGATTAACAAAAATAGCTCTTCTATTCTCTGATATAATAAATTTAGATAACGATCTACAAATCGAGTGTTTTCAATTTAAAAATATCAGAGGAAAAGAATTTGATATTTTTGTATCGTAAAATAATAAAGAAGAAAAAAAAAAAAAGAAATAAATAAATAAAAAGAAAAAATATTATTCATTTTGTTTTTTTATATATATATATATATATATATATATATATATATATCACACGTTTATTATACATTAACAACGAGGTATCTCTGACGAGGATTAATAATCAAAAAATACATTTTATCGATAAGATCAAATTAATTCGTTCGTTTGTTCGTTGATAGTGTTACTTAAAAACATCATTGATGTTATATAACGAAGAACGTAGAAACGAAATGAAACAAAACGATCGATCGATCGATCGATTTTGTTCTATCTCACATTCGAAATTACTATAATTTGCGTTCGTGAGATAAATCCCCATAAGAGTATTGAAATACCTTGTATACTTCATCTCGAACGAACTTGTTTTAAAATTCAAATCGAAGAGCTGTATGTTTATTTTCTTGTCTCTTTCTCTCTCTCTCTCTCTGCAAAACTGTTTTAGGATGCAAATTGTTCGCCGTAAATCATATACTCTGGAATATTGTTTAAAGCAATTTTTACGATTTTTCTTTTTTTCTAATAATGTTTCTTTTTTTTTTTTTTTCTTTTTCTTTTTCTTTTTCTTTTTACACCGACGTATTTGCATACAATACGAAGAAACGCGTTCGTTGAGATGGATAAATAAAAACAAAAAAGAAAAAAAAAAAGAAGAAAAAAAGAAAAAAAAATATATATATAAATAGAAGAAGACATTTGAGAAGATCTAACGAAATTTCACACGTTAGGAAATAATTGAAAAGGATTAAGTGAAATGTAAATTGAAAAAGGAAAAAAATGAAGAATAAAAATAAGAAAAAGAATGATAACGTTTTTTTTTTTTTTTATATAGATCGATATATTATAGACGATACGATTGTTTCTCTAAGGATCTTCGATCGTCTTTGATGCGTTATCTAACGAAGCCCCTTTAATCTTCGATCCACATAGAATCGGTTAATTTCGCGGGAACGCCATCAGAGAGATTATGCGGCAATTAGTCGCATGTAATCTGCCCGTTAGATGGATAAACGGCCTCGTTCTCTTGTTACCTGTGTCCAAGTTGCTACGTATACGTGTCTAACTTGTGCTGATTTGCGTTAGATTAGAAATCGTATATAGAATTTAATTCCCAACCGAGAGAGAGAGAGAGAGAGAGATGACCTTTGACCTCCCATCTAACAAAAATAATCTCGTTTACTTAATTCATCAAAATATTATTCTTAATTGTATCTCTTATTATCATTTATTATCATTCATTTATCATATTAATTTCTCTCGTTGTTTTTATAAATATTTATTGTATATACATACATATATATATATATATATATGTTTATGTATTGACATTGTTGCAGAAAGAATACTCAATATTTTTCTCAACTTGTTTTAATGAGATTCAAGTCACGTTTACAGCACCTTTTAACTTATTAAGGTCGATCAAATGACTTTCAACTCGTGGTTACGCTATCGTATCAATGTCGAGTTTGAATACAAAACGAAGTACTTATGTATGTAAATATTTGCGAACTACTCTAAGATCGATCAGAACGACGAGTTCTCAATTCGTTTAAACGAAACACGCGTATTTATTAAACTTTTTTCATTTTTTTTTCTTCTTTTTTTTTTTGTTTTTTGCTTCTTTACCTATTTTTGTCGTTAAGCAAATTTCATTTTGATATTTGAAAAAAATATACTTATCTTCGAAAATTAAGAAATAAATATGATAAAGTAGATCGTATTGATAAATTTGAAAAAAGATAAGAATATTACACACAACGAATGCATCTTGTTTAATTCTAATCGATGATTGATTATCACTAATCAATATTTTATGTTTCGTACGTTTTAATTAGACAAACAAGAAAAAAATATAATTTTGTTCATACATACTTACATATAGATTTGTGTTTAAATGATAAAAAATATTTATCTTATTATTATTTTTTTTTTTTTTTTTTTTTTTTTTTTTTTTATACTTATGAAAACATATTTACTTATGAATTTATGTTTAAAAGAATAGAAAATATTTATTTATACGGTTCATAATTTTTAACTTGGAACTTGTAACAAAATTTGTAATATTTCCATATTCTAGTTCTATTTGATAAACTTTGTATATGGAGATTAATGAGATCGAAAGTTCAAGAATTATTTTGCAAATATCAATAATTTTCTATCTTTACTCCGTCCATGGAAATTTCCGTTTAAAGGTTGCAAATAGTCAATATATATATATATATATTTATATATGTATATGTATGTATATATATATATATATATATCGATAATCTTTATAAAAAACAATTTCTCATATGATTAGCAGTACATAATACTCATTGAAAAGGAACAGTTCAAGACTCTAAAGTACGAAATGATAACATATGCAATAATGAATTTTCAAACGTTATTTTATTTACATTATTAAATAGAGTAACGCATAGATCGATTGAATTTTTTAATACGTAATATCGCTTACTTAGAAAAAAAAAAAAAAACACCTTGAGAACACTATCGATTATCATTCGAATATAAATATATTCAAAGATAATTCTTAGTAAATATGTACGTAATAATGATTGAACGATCAATTAAGAAAGTAGAGAAATGTTGTTAGTAAAAAAAAAAAAAAAAATACAATAAATAAATAAATAAATAAATATAATAATAATGTTATAAGAATTGTCAGCTTTCAAACGGTCAGTTTATTCGGTTTTTCTTTTTTTTTTCTTTTTTTTTTTTTTCGTTTGGATCGAAGCCAATTCCGATCGTTTATTATGAAAAAAGTATATGTGTGATTATGTATGAATAATCGAAGGATAAAAACGTTCGACCATGAGAGATTTGCATTAGTTCGCAATTTTCCGAGAAGATCAAGACATTCTTTATTTTATTCTTCAACATATATGGCGTCTTTCGCTCTTAATAGGAACGATAACTCCATAATTAAATTCCAAGAGGAATTCAAATTTACGCCATGGTTTCTTACGTACGTAAGAAATTAATTCCGATTATTAAATAAAGATCATTGGAATTCTTTTGATAAAAAAAAAAAAATATAAAAGGAAATAAAAAAGAAAAGAGATTAAATTTGACCTCGTGATAGTTGATAAAAAATGTTTTTTTAAAACGATATCTACCAATTCTTTTTCTTTATGTTCCTTTTTTTTTTCTTTTTCTTGATCAATACACAAAATGTCAAATGTAAATCCGAATATATCTCACGATTGGATTGTAACTATTAATATAATAAATAAATAGTAAATATAATAAATATGATATTAAATAGTATATACAATAATAATAAAAAAAAAAAAAATATCCGTAGAAAATTGTTGTTCGTGATATAAAAAATTTTTAACATGAATGAAATTGGTGGGAGAGATTTCAAGGTTTTCGTAAATATTGTTTGATATTTTTAAACGAGACCACTTATTTTTATTATCGCGAAATAAAAAAAGAAGATATAAAAATATTGATAAACTTTAAGTAATTTAAGAATAAATGATAAATTTTTATCAACTTATAGAATTAGAAAAATAAATTCCATATATTTTTTTTAGATATTTTAATCCAGCTGTTAACAATTTAACAATTATTTAAAAGGATAAAATCGTATTGTCATGATACGGTAGCTAATTTGTAAAGCAGATTGTTTTCATAAGGAAAAGAATAAAAGAAATATAAATATACGAAAATAGATTATAATCGGTACGTTCGCGTAATTGTAAAGTATAAGGCAAAAAAGGAAATCATAAACATCCGTTTTCATTTTTAATATTATTTATATATCACTATCGTCATTATCGTAGTGCGACGTGTATAATCTTTTAAATACAAATGCGTATAATTTTTTTTCTATTCTTTTTTTTTTTTTCTTTTCCTTTTCTTTTCATTCAATTTTACGTAAAATAAATAATGCGTTAAATGTCAAAATGTACTTATTTAAACGAGATTATAAAGCTTTTCTTTTTTATCGCGTTGATCTATTCGCCACAATATCAAACAGAGTACTCCTCGTTTTTTTTTTTTTTCTTTCTTTTTTTTTTTCCTTTTTTTTCCGTATCAGAAATGAATGATAATATTTTTATAGAATTTGAATGACAACGTTTCGAATATAGATCTACATAATTAAATATTGAATTATGTCTAATAACATTGCCGAGTAAAACGTTCAAAGGGAAGTTTACACGAATAATAAAACTGACAAAAGTTTATCTTCCCGCGTATATTAATTATGAACAAGTGGATTCAATTGAACGTAACCGTGGCAATAATACATCACTGAATCTTTCAACTGTTTACAAGTTATAAATCATTAATGCTCCGTAATCGCGATTTAGTTGAAAGTAAAAAATTGGAAAAATTTGAATTTAATCGTTGACGACAAATAAAAAATTATTACACCTACGTATCTATCTATATAAGACATGATTCATGTACAAGGCACGTCCGAAATAATTATTTCATTAAATATAATCTTCTCTCATCGAAAAGATCATTTTTATTGCTAATTTCGTCAAAAAAAAAAAAAATAAAAAAAAAAAAAAATAAAAGACAGTACACAAATGTAAATTTGACATGAAAAATTAAAAACAGGAAACTCATTATTTCTCGAATTTTTATTAAATCATCTTACGAATAAACGAATAATGAATTCCTAGACGAATAAATGAATTTAAATTAATATCTAAGATCAAGATCGAGATTGCAGACATATGATCTTTATCGGTCACAAGTCAACAAGAATCATTTGGTTACATTCTATAGGTCAGTTTTAAATTAACGTGACTAACACGCATATTGTTTACATGAAAGAAGAATGAGTTTACATGAAAGAACAAACACATGGCATTCTAATATCACGATTTATAGGATCGACATGGGATATCACAAACATATTCTTCCTACTTTTAATATTTTCTACATTGATGTTTTGTTTTTTGTTCACTATTAAATTCACTTTTAAAGTGATAATTTTGTTTTTTTTCTTTCTTTTTTTTTTTTTTTTTTTTTTAAGAATAACATTTCATGGAAAGAATCCAAGCATTATAAAATTATTTTCCATGCGACGCAATGCGATGACGTATGTCGTATATAAATATTCTCACGATAATCAATTGGTGTAAACATAGACGATTGAGTAACGTTCGATATTTCCATACATTTCTATTTTTTTTTTTTTTTTCTTTCTTTTTTCTTTTTTCTTTTTCTGTATCTCTTAGTATGAAAACAGGTTATCGTACGTAATACGATAGATAGAGAAAAATAATCGGCGAAACCCATTGAACTGTCCTTGTAAACGTGCGTTTCCTTTCGAATCGTTAACATGAAAATATACATATATACGTGTTTACGTATACATTGTATTATTTCTGAAGTAACAACAAATCCATCGATAAAAGTACCTTATTTCTAAAGTACATTATATATATATATATATGTGTGTGTATATATCATTTAGAATTAAATGAATTTAATGATAGAAAGTAAATCACTCACCTGTTCGTAAATTATTTGACGTCATTATGGAAATCTTCGAGACGATAAATTTCGTTGCAAACCAAAAAGAAATCCAGTAGTAGGAAATATGTAGCAAATTGTTGAGACGCGCGAAACAAAACAAAAAAAAAAATAATAAGGATGCACTTAAGAAAATAGAGAGAGAGAGAGAGAGAGAGAGAAAGAGACAGAGAGATGAAGAGAGTAACACTGGGACTGTAAGAAAAGACGACGGAGAATTGTATCGAAGAGAAAGAGAGAATGAGTGAGTGAGTAAGTCAGAGAAATAGAGAGGGGAGAATTGAAAACAAAGAGAAAGGGAAAAGGAGAAGGCAGAAGAGCAAACAAAGAGGATAACCGAACAGTTCGTCGGTCGGCCTGTTTATGAACGAGTACGATCGTAGAGAATTTTATCGCGTCTGACCACGTGGTATATCTCTCTCTCTCTCTCTCTCTCGAATAGAAAGAGAGAGAGAGTGGGAGATATATATATATATATAGTTCCGATACGATGACAGCGACAATGTAGAGAATTAATCCGAGTTTTCACCATTCTGTGTGTATAAGTATAAAAATAATGATAACCGAGTGAGTCAGCTTTCTAATTTTCTTTTTTCTTTTATCGATTCTTTTAATTACTTCTCTCTCTCTCTCTCTCTCTCTCTCTCTCTCTCTCTCTCTCTCTCCCTTTCTTTATTTCGCGCGCGCAAATACACGTACACGCTTTTCTTTCTTAAGTGTGTATCATTACGTTGTTTCTTTCGTATCGTTAAACAATAATTATTATTTTAAATAAAATTCTTTTCTGAGAAATACAATTGCCAAATCATTTTCATTATTTGAATTCAACTTTGTACCGTATTCGTCTCCAATGAGAGATAGATAAATAGATAGTGATAGAGAGAGAGAGAGAGAGAGAAAAGAAGTATTCACACGTTCTTACAATGTAATCATTCGATCGAAAAATAATTACGACGAATAATTAAAGAAGTTATGTAAAATGTAAAAAGAGAAGGGGAAAAAAATACAAAGAGAGAAAAAAAATAAAAGAAGAAAATGAAAGAAAAAAAGGAAAGAAAGAGAGAAGAAGGATAGAAAAAGTTCATTTCTTAAGTTTATTTCTATGAACATAGATACGTACGTCGTAATGTAAATGAAAATTAAATATTTACACGTTCGATTATATTCTCGAGTTATGTTTCTTTTCTCTTTGTGTACTTTAATTTCCATCTTTTTTCAAATCCTCGTTAAAAGATTACAACGAGATTTACAATTTACATTTATTCTCGATTTGATGACTCCACTCGTGAACCGATTTACCATTCGGCTCGAAGCATCAAGATGTGCGTTATCTGAAAAGGGTTAAAACAGAAAGGTGAGAAAGAGAGGGGTTGAAGAGGGAAGGTATAGAGAGAAAAGGAGCAAAGGGAAAATCTAAGAGTATTCGTGAATGTCGCGTGCGCTTTACCGAACACAATTAAAACTTTCACCGGTAGTGTTCGTAGACGAGAACGAAGCTAATTTCCTGAACTCGCAGGACTAATTCCGTTATTGCGAATTTTCCTCGGGAAACGACGCGTCGAGAGCGTTATTTTCTATGGAAACTGCCGTTGACTATCTATTTATCTATCTATATATATATATTTTTTTTTTTATCTATTCTGTCTCTTTCTATTCTTCCTCTTGTAGTACATCGTCCAGCATTCATCCCTCCCTATCTACCTACTCCCACCTACTACCTCCCACCCTTACTTCCTTCGCTCCTTTTCCCCCTTTTATCTATCTTCCATCCTCCCTCCCTCCCTCTCTCTCTCTCTCTCTCTCTCTCTCTCTCTCTCTCTCTCTCTCTCTCTCTTATTCTCCCATCCCGCGTAGAGCACGTTCACGTCGTAGGCGTTGAGCTTAACGAGCTATATCGAGTAAAACGTTATGATAACGACGAGCTTTAATACACGACGCTCGGCGTAAAGCCGGAAGTTTATGAGAGAGAGAGAGAGAGAGAGAGAGAGGACAAATCGTTTTACCGAAAATTTCGAGAAATATCCCCCCTCTCTCTCTCTCTCTCTCTCTCTCGACGATTAATCAAAGTTATCCAATGAGATTTTACCATTCGCTTTACGCCTGATTGTTTTCTACACGCACGACTGTTTCTCTTTTTCTCTTTTACTTTTTTCTTAATTTCGTCTTTTTTCTTTTTCTTTTCTTTTTTTTTCTTTCTTGTTGTCTTCCCATCCTCATCCCCATCCCATATCCCAAGAAATGCTTTGTAAGCTATAGTGATTTCTGAATTTTTAATAAGACTCGATTATTCGTATTAATATTACGAATAAAGTTTCACGATGATTCGTGATTTTATATAAAAAGGATTAAAGACATTTTAATCCTTTTAAGTGAAAGAAGAATTTATAATGAGTGCATACTCGTTTTCTTACGTTTTATATAAAACTATTGAAAATAATATAATATAATATAATATAATATAATATAGTATAATATAATATAGTATAATATAATATAATATAATACTTTTTCTTCTTATTATTATAAATAAATTGTTGAATATATGAAAATAAGTTCTTGCACGCATCCGGTACCGTTCACGCATCACAGATTAAAATTTGTTTCGTTTTTATGAGTTTATACAGAGCGAATTGATAATTATAAGAATACTGAAGTGAATAATTAATTTCATTTGACTCACCCTGCATATACATTGTTTTAGCTTATAAAAACAATTGATTCAAATGAGCGATTATATCGTAAATAAACATTCATATATATAAATAAAATAATTTTAGAATACAATATATATATATATATATATATATAGAGAGAGAGAGAAAGAGAAAGAGAGAGAGAGAGAGAGAGAGAGAGAGAGATAATAATAATAATAATAATAATATTTATATATAATAATTATATATACTTTATTTCTCATCACTCGATTTTTGCGATAACTCTTAACTAAAATATATTAAATTATTCGACAATTCATGGACAATAATACATACATATACGTAGATATATAAATACATAAATACATATTTATGTACATATGTATGTATATAACGTACTTACGTAGAATGAGAGCTTCTCGAACGAAACAGGAAACTCGACAAAGTACTAAAGCCTTTAAAATATGGATTATACTGATATAAATATATGGGATAATTTAAATACTTTGATTTTAACTTAATATCTACGTGCAAAACTAAGATACGTCTAATTGAAGAAATATTTCATTGAGAAAATCGAATTAACGAATCGAGGATAATCGTTTTTCTTACAAAATTCCCGCCTATAAAGAACGGGGGATTTGAGCAAATTGGGACGACGGGCGGGGGATGGATAAATCTAAAATCTTAAAATTTAACTATATGAATTTCTTTTGTACAATTATAAAAGAAAGAGTAAAAGAAGAAAATAAGAAAAGAAAATTATTTCGACGACGAAGACGACGACGACGACGACGACGACGACTCGAAGAATTTCTCATCGAACGGCATTGTCAAAAGATAAAAATGCTTCGATTACTTTTCCACAAAATTATGAAAGAAAAGTTTATAAAAATAAAATAAAAAAACAAAAGAAAAAAGAAAAAAAAAAGACAAGGAACATGATCTTTTTGTTCATGCTATTATAAATTTTCGGCTTATCAGCTCTCTTCTTCTCTCTCCTTCTTCAAATGATAACGATCCTTTCATTATCCTTTTATTCGTAAGCGCCAATTATTTCGGCTCGATTAAACTATCAGGATTCTCTCTCTCTCTCTCTCTCTCTCTCTCTCTCTCTCTTTATTTCTTTCTTTCTTTCCTTCTTTCTTTCTCTCCGTTTCACTCTTTTTCTCTCAAATTGTGATCATTACGCCTGAAAATGGAAAACGAATTGAAATATTCATTTTAATGAATTAATTGATAGTTCGATGTTACGTTTTTACGTTTATATAAAAAATAACGATTGGATAATTGGATTGAGTTAGAAAAGATAGTCGATCTAGTTGAATGAAATATTCGAATAAAAATGTAATTCCAAAAGTAAACAAATAAAATCAATTTGGACAATATTTCCTTCTTTCTTTTTTCCTTTCTCTCTCTCTTTCACGTTTTTCAATCAATGGATTTAACAATGTAAAAGTGTGCGTGTGTATATATATATATATATATATCAAAATAAAAGAAAAAGAAAGAGCGAAATGAATAAACAAATTAATTAATTAATAAATGTCAATTGAATAAATTTTAAAAATCTCGATAGTATGCCTAAATTATATTCTATTTGAAATATCAATTTAAAAAAAAAAAAAAAAAAAAAAAGAAGAATATTTTCTTCCTCTTAACGTATGAAAATCCAACGACATTATATACTATATATAAATATATAAGAAAATATGCTTACGTATCGATCAGTTTAAGTTTCTATTCCGGTCAAGGTATTTTGATTGTCTTCGTTCTTTTTAATTGTAGGTAAAAAGAGACAACGATAAAGAATGGATGATATAATAGCGCCGCTAATTGGACCGATCCAAAAGACCCAATGATTTTTCCAATATCCATTCCAAATAGCTGGTGCGATTGATCTAGCTGGATTCAAGCTACAACCGGTGTAAGGAATGAAAACGAAGCAAAGTACGGTGACACAAAAGCCAAATCTCAGTGGCACAGAATCAGAATTTTTTTCATTCCTTGGATCCCAAACGCCACATGCAAAGAATACCAATATACCAGTTGCAATGATTTCGCTTAACAATCCTTGAAAAACACTTATATTCTGATGTAAGTCGGTTTTGCAGAAGGAAATCGTATCTTCTGGATTTCCACCGTGTAACATACCACTCGGTGTTATTGCCTGAAATTCAAAATTTATTTAATGTTATGCTTGATGAAAAAAAAAAAAAGAAAAAAGAAAAAAGAATTGAATTAAGATGAACAATATAAAATTTCATTCGAATAATCGAATGAAATTTATTAATTTCATAATAAATATTTATAATAATATTTATAACTTTTATAGTCATATCATGTGTCTGCAATCGAGCATATACTTTTATGAGTTCGTTTTATGAACAATCATACGATTAGAGAAAATATTTCGAATTAAATGCGGATGACCTTACATAAAGATTGTTCGTTCTCGAAAAAAAGTAGAAATAATGTGACAGGTGTATCAAATGTGTTCCCATAAATTTTTTCATTATGTCCATAAACGTTCGAAGCTCTCAAAAATGGTTTTATGATACGCGTAATCGTAGTAGTAAACGTAACAATTGACTGTCCGACTGACCTTTAACAAACCATAACCGAAGACTCCTCCTAAGCATTGTGCAAAAATGTAAAGGCCAGTCATAGGTAGAGACTTAAGGCCGAGTATTAAACTGGCCACTGTGATCGATGGATTTATGTGAGCTCCGCTTATGTGACCTACACACTGCGAAGAAAAAAAAAAAAAAAAAAAAAAAAAAAAAAGAAAAACGGAAAAAGATACGAAATATAATGAAAGAGAGAAAAAAAAAATAAAATAGTACGAAGTAAAGAAAAAAGGAATGAGTGAAAAAAATTCTACAAAGTTAATATTAATTTATAATAAATAATTAATATTAATTAATAATAAATCTATGTGAAATAAATTGAGACAAATGAATTACATTATTTTCCATTTGTATTGTTTCTATACGAGTACGTATATGATTACGTAAAATACGTAAAAAATTAATTACACTGTGCAGATAATAATTGAAATGAAAAATTTTTCTCACTGAGATTTTTTATACAAATACCTGAATCGCAATCGTGACTGCAATACCGAAACTCATGGAAATTTGATAAAGTGGTGGAACGATACCCATGCTTCCTACGCAACTCAAGCATCCAATGAAAACTAAAATTGCAGTGCCGATGATCTCTCCTAGAAGTACCATGATTGTCTCGTAGATCGACTTCTCTTCTTTTATTAGATTTTTTAACCCTGTAATAAACGATAAAGAAAACAAAAATGATATATATATATATATATATATATAATTATTAAAAATAATATATATTGTTTTGACTAATTATTAAAGAAAAATAATTAATGAATAACATTATTTTTGCAAATCAGATTTCATCCTAAACTAAGATATTTTTCAATAAGGATAAAAGAAGCGATTATTAAGAAAGAAAAAAAAAAAAATTCTGAGTGCGTCGTTTCCTAAGGGACACACAAAAAAGCGGTGGAAAAATTCGAAAGGCAAAGAAAAAAAAAAATAGGAAAAGGAAAAAGAAAAATAAATTCATGATAGATGAGAGGTAATCGGACGTGACGTAAGACGAAAGTTTGCCATTTTTGCGCACGATCGGCTTCTATTCGTGTGGACGAAAAATAAATAATTCTTAAGGCACTTTAGAAAATCACGCTGGGCTAACTTTGAGAAAACCAAATATATATATATATATATATATATATATATATAAAGAGAGAAATAGAGAAATAGAAAGAAACTATAGATGTCGAAAACATTTTCATAAAGTTCCTGACATTCGATGTCAATTTCCTTCAAAAAAAAAATCTATATTCTCCCTTAGTTCTTCCTCTTTATTTATTTATTTAATTTTTTAATAAATAAATAAATAAATACGTGTAAGAAGTAAAATAAGTATAAAAAGAAGAGTATGTTATATTTTTTAAAGTACATTATAAACGTTATATTATATTTCTTATCTATTATCTATTATCTTTACTATTCTCTATATTTATTATATTGTTGTTCTTTATTATATGTTTATTAATAATTAAATTCCATTAAAATCGTGTAAAAAAACTGGAACATAATATTACATAGATAAATATTAGAGTATGATAATAATGAAAAGTATTAAATAAATAATTATCTCTTCTTTTTTTCTAATTATTTCTTTTTATTTTAATTTTTAATCGCCATGAAAAAAATAAAGAGAGAGATACGAGGAAGATATTTCGTTCCGTTTTATAGTTCTCTTCGTACAAAGTTACATCGGCAGAAAGTTTGTCATTTAAAAGTCGAATACGATTATCGGAATCTTCCACGAACGTCGGGGTCAAGGATCAAAGTTGAAATTTACATGAAAGCGAATAGGAATTAATGCATATCACAGTGAAAATAATCGTGCATTCCTAATTGAAGTTCGATATATGAAATTTGTTAAATGAAATAAAAAAAAAAAAAAAAATTAGGAAAAAAACGAATATCGGAGATTTTGCGTTTACAAAAATTGTTATCTCTAATTAAATGAGTATTCATCTTTAAGGAAACGATTAATTTTCTATTAAAAATGTTATAATAACGTTAAAATTACATGCATTTCACAGTTATCAGATCTTTCTGAACGTACAAAACAAAATCGATGTATTCTATGTTGCTACAACATTCCTTGTTAGTGTTTGTATTACTTTATATATAAATATTTATATAAATATTTATATATATATATATATATATATATATATATATATATATATATAAAGCATATACATTAGCCTTCATATACTTCTAAATTATACAGAGAGATTCCATTGAGCGTTCGCATCGATATTACCATCCTGTTCCCTTAATTAACCGTACGTGGTCAGGATATAATTAGATTCAATAACGAAGTCATAGTATTGAAAACATTGATGATCCGTCGTCATTGAAATCTCTTGGTTATCATGGTTTAAAAAAAAAAAAAAAAAAAGAAAAAAGAAAAAAAAGAGACAAAAAGAGAAGTCATTAATTAAAAGCATGCATTCGTAAAATGAGTCAACTTTCGACGAGTCGTTATATCTTCATGGATTTCCTTTACATTCTAATTTCGAAACACGAATAGTAAAGTTAAATAGTATCTGTTGTTAATACGGATTATTATGAAAACTCAACAGAGTTGCTTTTCTTTTTCTTTTTCTTTTTCTTTTTTTTTTTTTCTACATCATTGTAATAACAGCTTGAAATTTATTATCAATATGATTGTTAAAAAGTTAAAGAAAATCTTATAAAGGGAGAAGAAATATCGTGGCAAGGATCGGACTGAAATTGTTCGGTTAACATGAAAAATATCTTTAGCGTTTCGTTACGCCAGAAAGAATTTTTTACGTTTATAATTTGCACGAATAACGTTAGAGAAATAATTGTCGTGTGTATTCGTGGAAATCCTTTTTACGAGATTCCACCGGCACTTTCCATTTGATCTATTTTTTTTTTTTTCCTTTTTCTCCTCTATTTCTTTTTTTCTCTCTTTCACCTTCTTTTTATTTCTCTCTCTCTCTCTCTCTCTCCTTTTTTTTTCTTCTTTTTTTTCTTTTTTTTTTTTTTTTCTTTTTGTATTTGTTACTTCAAAGACCGACCGCGCTCGATAGAGATCTCCCGTTTTCTAATTAAAAACGAAGCTAGCCCAGAGAATACGCGATAATTACGATGAAAGTTTTCAGCCCCGCTCGTTTATTGCACGAAACTCGTGAAAGTAATATGTAACTTTAGTTACCAATTTTCTCTGCCGACTCTTCAACAATCTCGGAGGCATATATATATATATTTCTTTTTTCCTTTTTTTTTCATTCTGTTGATATTTCTATTTTGATCTTTCTCTCAGTCTCTCTCTCTCTCTCTCTCTCTCTCTCTCTCTCTCTCTCTCTCTCTCTATTTCTCTCTTTATCTCTCTTTTGAAATTTAATGCAGATTATAGATCACTCATATTTTTTCGTAAAGGAAGGAATTTCAAATTTTTGTTACTTTTATTCGTCTTTTCTTTTTGCTTCTTTTTTATCTTTTTTTTTTTTTCTTTTTTTTAATTTTTCTTTTCTCTTTTCTTGTTTTTTAAGGATTGATTTAATAATTAAAGAAAAGTCATTGGTAGCAATTCGATGATTATTTTCTTTTATTTTTGGAAATGAAATATCACGAGTATATTTTCGAATGATCGAATAAGAAAAGTCACGTGATTTGAAAGCAAAAAAAAAAAGAGTTGATAAGAAAGAAATAGACGTTATTGATCGAGAATTATGTTCGAAGAGCGTTCGAAAGGAATGCCATATTATAATTCGTTAATTTCGTACCGACGGGGATAACGTTGATGATCGATGTTATCATAAAATTATAGGAATCTACATTACCCGTTTAAATGAATGATATGTTTTAATCGACTCCGTAATTAACAACCTTGTTGATTGTATTAATATACGTATATTAACTAGTAATATAGGGTTTTAACGTTGAAATATATAACGAATGTATTTTACTTTTTGCTAGATTCTCGAACATATATACCGTGTATATATATATATATATATATATATATATATATACATATATATACATATGTATGTAATAAAAGTTCTCCGGTCTTCTGTAAATTACTTTAACGATTGTCTCTACGATTGACCGAACCGAAAACGGTAGACGTGCTTTCCATTAACTATCCGATATTTGGTAAAGCCTCGATCGAATCGTATTTAAGAGTAGAATTTTGTTACATCCACGTACATATGTAAGGTACATACGTATGCCACTTACATAGTTTTGTCAGTATTGGTTATCCAATTCTCCGTTGAATGAAAACTCATTTTCCTTAGGGCACAATGCTTTCTCTGAATGGATCTCGTTCAGCTATCAAGTGACCCAAGAGAAATTGAAAGAAAAATATAACGAATGGATTTAAATTGGGGGAGGATTGGTAGAGAAAAGAGAAATGAAAACGAACGAAATCTATCGGACAGTGTTTCTTTTTTCTTTTTTTTTTTTTTTTTGAGATAATCCTCATCGTTGAATAATAAAAAAATTTCATTTACTTTTCCACGTGAAATTCAAAGAATATCTAATTTATGAATAATAATTACTAATTACGAGATTTTATATATTTTACATTAAATCTTAATCTTTTCATCTCGATGATTTTAATTCGTTATATGGACATTTTTATGGTTTTCCTTTGTTCCATCGTACGAGTCTTCGTCGACCTTTCTCTCTCTCTCTTCTTCCTTATCACAAGAGGGGAAATGGTACACCTCCGACGTTCAATTAACCAGACTAATTAGGATGTAAAATCGTACCCTGATGAAAGCACGATATTGAGATCCTCCGATAAAGACTTCGACGAACTCTCAGGAGAATCATTTATTCGTTGATAATGCGATGTTTACACGCAATCTCCATGAGGAATACATTGTTTTCTATATAATAACTGTTATTATACTTAATATTGAGAAATTTCAAACGTGTTCATGCTTTCTCTTTAGAGAAAAAAAAAAGAGATAACAAAAAAAAAAAAAAAAAAAGAAAAGAAAAGAAAAAAAATACCAGAAAAGAAAAGAGAACAGTCATAAATTAGTTATTTAAAAATCCTTTCGAAGTGTACTCTTACTATTATTTTATTTTATTTTATTTTATTTTATTTTATCTTACTTTATTTTCTTTTTTTCTTTTTCATTTGATCTTAATGCAATTACGAAAAAAAAAAAATATATATATATATATAGAGAGAGAGAGAGGGAGAGAGAAAACCAAACCAAACAAAACACTAACGAGGGGATGAAATTAGTAAGAAAATAAGGGGGAAAAAAAAATATATATATATATATATATATATTCATTTTTTCAAACTCCCTACGAAGTTGATTTTCGGTCAACTCTCGTGGCCAATATTTGACTTTGCGTTCGATAACGAACTGACTGACTATTTAATTTCACTTAATTTCATTTTCTAATAAAGTCGGCGAAGCAAAATTTTCCCCGACGAAGCGAATTTTTGCTCCGAACATTCCAAATGTTTATACCAATCTCGTATGGAAGATTTTATTTTCCTATTTTGGATATATCCCATTGTAAATGTCACGCCTGTGGTCACTCTTAATTAAGAAGAATTTTCATTGATCGGGAAAGATTAATTGAACAGAAAATAAAATTATTGTAAAAAAGGGAAAGAATTAATTGAATCATCTTCTTTTTTTTTTTCTTTTTTTTTTTTTCTTTCTTCTCTTTCTTTTTATTTTTCTTCTTCGACAGATAAATAACTATCGGAAATGATTGATGAAAGGACAATATTTTTTTCCTGTAAATACAAAATCTTATATAATTCATATATTATTTTAATTACGTTTATTTATTTACGTATCACTATTCCGATTCGTTTCGTATATTTTTATCATTAAATGTCGTTTATATTCGGCTTTAAAATTTATCACTGTGACGGCCTAGAATTGTCTACGTATCGTCATTTTAAAAATGTCACACGCGTGACGCTTTCTCGAACGACAGAAAACGGTAAATTTCTCTGGTCTCCTGTTCGAAAAATATCACGTTATCGTGTTTTTATTGCCCAGAGAGAAAGAGAGACAGAGAGAGAGAGAGAGAGAGAGAGAGAGAGAGAGAGAGAGAGAGAGAGAGAGAGAGAGATACATGAAAGATTCTGACAACGTTATTGTGTGAATTTCCGTTTCCTACCTTATGTATCATTTGATGCGATCTAGAGCGTAAAGCAATTTCATAAATTCGAAAGGTTTTTTTTTTTTCTTTGTAACGATTAGTAATATCGATAAAAATTTAACGATTAATAATATTGATAAAAATCGTTTGCGTGGGTGGGTGCGTGCGTCAATAAATTAACGAATATATGAAACTAAATCTATTTTCAAAAGCTTGTCGCGAAAAAAAAAGAATATTATTCTAAACTCTGAGCAATGCGTAAAATATTCTTTTCATTTTCTTTCAATTTATATTTGCGATTAAAGTTATTAGATTATTTCCATGATTGTGAATTTATTCGTATCGAATGGGAAAAAATAAAATATGATAAAATGAAATGAAATGGAACATTTGAAATAATGTTTAACATTGATAAAACTTGAAATGATTTCAATTAATCGAAGTATAAAATATTTGTCTTTCACTGATCATTATCCTCGAAATGACTTGTACGAATGTAACGTGCAATTATATAAGAAAATAAAATTCTCGATATACGATTATTTCGATTTTCTTGATCTAATGCAACTCGCGTTCGATATCGTCACGGACGAAACGTCGAGAAATGAAATTCGCGATGGGAAATCTCGCTTCGAAAGTAACTTCGATACTCGATTGTTAAGATCGTTGCATAAATCCGTTTCGGTCGAAAGAAAAGTTGAACGGGGAAAGGGGAAAAAAAAAAAAAAGATAGGTAAAGAATCAAGAATAGGTTCGAATTAGTGATGCTATTTCAAAAAAAAAAAAAAAAAGTAATATATATTTATATCTAATGTTTGAACTTTGATATATCATTATCTTGATATTTCATTATTCGATATGAATTAACATGATATTATTTATTTAAGATTATATATTAAAAGCACATTTTATATCCTTTATTATGATAATGATTGTTCAATATCATCACAAATCAATTCGAACTTTAAATTCGACAAACATAATGCAATCGTAATATCAATATACTCGTCAAAATAATTTCGATTAAAAAGAATTAACAAATTTTTGTCGGACTTTTAAGCGGTCTTTATTTCTTCGTCTTTTTCTTTTTTTTTTTTTTTTGTTTCTTTTTTTTAATTAAAAAAAAAAAAAGAAAGAAAAAATTCTTCTCCTGTTTATACGATTTTTGCGATTGCTTTATTTATTTATTTATTTTTTTTCTTTTTTTTCTTTACGTCGCTTTCACGATCATTGATCCGATTTATCCGAATGTAAATAATAAGAAGTAATGGAAATAATAGAAAGTAATTTTTGAAGAATCGTATTTTATTAGAGATCGATAGATGTGTTAGAAGGAAAGGATAAAACGTACGATACACGTGCATCGTAAGTTTTGCAAGTGTGACAGTAGGTCAAGTTCGCGGTGAATGGCCGAGAGGCCTGAAAGCAATGGAGACGATTCAACTACATTCAACCTGCTCACTCTCCTCGAATAAACGTAAGAAATAATTCATTCTTATCTTCTCAAAAGATCTACGTTTGCTCGATCGATCGATCGATTAAAATAATAGTATTACTTCCTTTATATTTTACGAATTCGATTAAATCGTTTATTTATTTATTTATTTTATTTCCTTTTAATATCTTTTATTGGGATTTATTAAGGAACGAATAATAATCATCATTCTCGTCGTATAAATTTTTATTCGTTTTATTATAAAACATATGACGGTAATAATTGTTTTTTTTTTCTTTTTCTTTTCTTTTTCTTTCTTTTCATTCGCAGGTATCAACAAAAATATTCCGAGATCAAGCAGGAAGAATATAATATGACCGACCTTTGAGAAAACAAAATAATTCAGGAATTACTTGATATCGCGCGTGTTATTGCACAATTTCGAGGCAGAAAGTTTCCATTTAAATGTCGTTTCTTCGGCAAACGTGAGAGGGAAGCCATTTCTAAAAAGTAATGAATGTAAATGCGTGTACTTCGAAGATTCTAACTCTTTTCTCAGCTGGTTTACTACTACTTTTAACAAAAGGATAGAAAGACATTGTCTTCTTTAGTCGTGTCTAAACTAACTGACATCTTCCTGGGTTCGTCCTGTGTATGCATGTTTTGCGTGTAAATGCTTCCATGTGTGTGTGTGTGTGTGTGCGTCTATCTACGTATATGTATATCGTCGTCTCTTGCAACTTAGAAATGAAAAGAAAAGGAGAGAGTGAGAGAGATAGAGACAGATAGATAGAGAGAGAAAGAGAGAAAGAGAGAAAGAGAGAGAGAGAGAGAGAGAGAGAGAGAGAGAGAGAGAGAAACGAAAAAAGAAAAAGAAATAAAGTGGAGCAACGAGGAACGAACACTCTCGTGAGAACGAACGCTCGAAGGAAGGAAGGGTTGTGCTGAATTACGATGGCTCTTGATAAATCGCTCGTTTAAAGTTTAGACGAAGTTTAGAGGTAGTATTAGGTTAACGGAAAAGTTTTCCCTCTGCTAACTTCGGACCTTCTCGAAATTTTACTTCACTGTGATAAACAGAAACGATGTGTCTTCAAATGAATTTTCAACAGATCAATAATACGCGACGTTTTTATTCATTATCCTTTTTTTTTTTTTTTTCTCTTTTTTTTTTCATTATTATTATCATCAGCATCGGCATCATCATTATTAAAATTATGTTCGTTCATCTTTTTTTATAAACCATCTTTTAATATTCATACGATTATTATTCTTTTCTTTTTTTTTTTTTTTTTTTTTTTTTCCTTTTTAAACGACATCCAAACGAACCATTGTCATTTAATAAATGTAAAAATTGTCATTAATGATATACAAATTAAAATATTATGCCCTTTTTTTTAACAAATATTTAATGATAAATTATTTTCTTTGATATTCTCTTATTAAAAATTTAATATGAAAATATTTAATAAGAAAAGATATTAAATATTTTATTTTTCATGATATTATAAAGTTTAATAAATAATTAACGATACACGGAGTACGAAAAAGTATCTTTATACTTTCTTTCGTCATTATTTCGCGCGAATTCATTTTTTTTTCTTTTTTTTTTTTTTTTTTTTTTTTTTTAGTTAACGCATAAATGCATCCCGTTCTCATTAACCGAACTACTTTCTACTCAAGATCGAGGATAGAGAACTGTCTCGATCACTTCTTACTTTTCACCGTCAACGATCTTCATTACCGTCAAAGATCAACGACCTCGTACACGATCTACAAAGACTAATAGTCGTTCTTACGAGAGAGAAAATTCGATAATGACAAATTGCCGAACAAGAGAGGACCCTCGAATATCAGATGATAACAATGAATATCATTGGAATCGAAATATTATTATTAATTGCAACATTAAATGCAATAAATTAAAATAATTTCAAGAACAAGGAATATTTATATATACATATATATATATATATATATATATCATAAATCGATTATAATCATAATCCAAATAGATATGAATTAATTATTTAATAATTATACTATCAAAATTAAATGAAACAATATATATATATATATCTGTGTGAATAAGATTTTCGCTTATAATAAAATATAATTGAAAAAGAAAAAAGAAAAAAGAAAAAATTAGAAAGAATTAGGTACGTATGATGTCAAATTTGATATAAATAATTATTACAAAAATAATGATCAATCGATGCTTTGAAAATTAATAGGCAAAACGTAAGTTGTTCTTTACGTAAGTTTGCACGAAGGAAGGACGTAAGAATGAAATCATGATGGTCGTACGCTTATTGCTCTTTAATTGCGATCTAATTTCATTAGCAAGATTTCTTAGAGTATAACGGAGTATGTACGAGGTACCTAATGCATCGTAAAAACATCCGGGACGAACATTACCACGTGTTTCTAACTCTCGACGCACTTTCTTTCATAGAAAATCTGAACAGAAGAGTACAAGGTTGATCTCATTTTCAAAAGAATTTCTCTCGATTTCAGAATTTCTTTTGAAATTCAAGTAATACGAAAAGATAAAAAAAAAAAAATGTCTCCGATCCATTAACAAATTACTTTTAATTAACAATCGTGTTAATTTAATGGATTAATAATTCTTTTATATTAATTCATACGATAAAAATAATATAGAACATTATTTATTATAAAATTGCATTGTGCAATACCGTATATCGGATATTTACATCAACGATACTCATCGTAATATATTATGAAATATTGAATTTTATTTATTTACCATTATAAAAAGTACCGTAACGAATTTAATGGATTTACGTAAAATTATTGTACGTAAAGGAAAGGGAAAATTTATCGTACGCACGATTAAGTTGCAATTTTACATAATAACAACTATGCTATAACGGGTTTAACGTAAAATCGATTATTCTATGGTCAACTAGAAATTTATACGCATGATTCTTTTTGGTATAAAGTTTTTTTTATCTCATTTCTATGTTATTATCTATTATATGAAAATAAGAATGTTATTGACGCATGGCTCGTTGAGTTAGCGCATAAAACCATCTCGCGTTTTCTAGCCCGAGACGAGAGAAACGGCGAATTCAATTGAATTTTTAACCTAATTTTCAGTCCGCCGGAGTTGTAGAGCATCGTTTAGAATGCAGCCGGCACGAAGCGTCCTTTCTACGTATACTTTCTTTCCTTTCCTCCTTGAGAAATCAACGAGGAAGAAAATGAAATATGGCGGAACGATACCAACTCGTCTTGCTTTACAGATTTATGAGATAAACGATGGACGCTTGCCAGAATATTCACCTGTTATGTAAGAATCAAACGTGCTTAAAGTCTGATGAGATTTTCGAGAAATCGTATCGCAAAATCATATGCATAATGTATGTTTAAATATATTGTTCGGGACTTACGTTGATTTTCTTTTTCTCTTTTTCTTGTTTTGTTTGTTTGTTCTTTCCTTTCTCCCCCTCCCCCTTTTAAATTTTATCCCTTAACAATCATAATTAATATTATCACAATGTATTAAATTGTATTATTGAACTTTAATTAAATATCAAAAGTATTTAAGACAATGAAGAAAAGGAATTATTAATCCTTCGAAATGATTCCTTCGAAAAATCTTTCAAACGACTTTCATTAATGACAATGAATGAAATTTAATAACAAATTTCTACGACCAATGAAATCTCTCAAAGTCTTTGTGTTTACAAATTCATAAACGTCGTCTAATTCGTATTAATTTATGATTAATTCAATCGTTTATACTCGAGTAAACGTAACCATCGTTATTATCGTCGGAACTAATATTACTGAATCACGATCAAATTCAATGTAATTTCACTCACAAGGTGCTTTCAGCTTCTCTTTGGCACTCCTAATACCCGCGTTTGATCTCAATGCCAGTCCAATGTTTTTCGTTGGTTTTCCAATGGAATTTTCTGTAATACCTGGCGGTGATATTATCGAGATTCCGCCTTGCTCCATATTGATCAAATTTATCTATTAGAATTTGATAGATCTTCAAACTCGATGTACGAATTTCTGAAAGTACAAATAATTTCTTATATATTTCTCGTGTCATAAAATTATTCATATAAATCGAAATTGTGAGGACGATAATTTGTTAACAATTTTCTTCTCTCTTTTTTATTTCCCCCTATAACTTCACGATATTACGATACTTTGTTTATTATAAATATTGGATTATAGAATTAATTGAAAATTAACAAACGCGTAATATAGAAATGAAATTTAATACATTTAATAGCACATTTAGTACATTTAATATTTCAATTGAAATTAAAAAAAAAAGCAATGTCTCCGTCGAAATTAAAATTTGCACGTAATCAAAATCGTATATAGGTTAGTATATATGCGTGTATGTACATATATATATATATATATATGTGTGTGTGTGTGTTTTGTGTACACTGCATCTACGATTGTAGCTTTATCTTTTTAAGTCTTACTCCGATTACGTCCTAAAACGCAACTAAATCAAAATGAAATATGATTTATCTCGGAAATATTAATGCAAAGATGAATTATATATTTTTCCAATGTCAATGAAACATACGTAACATTTATTTAGACGTTTATATTTATATATCTGGTGTTTCTCTTATCTATCGAAGTGAATTCAAGTAAAACGATTTGATAATGAAATATTTTTCTTAAATGATCTTTTTCAAAATGAAAATACAAATAATATAAACGTATTAAGTGCATTACCTATCGTTTAAATATGCACATAAATAAATTTATTTTTTCGTATGTCTTAAAAGCAAAGAATTGATATTTCTATCATTTTAAATAACATTGAAATACATATTTTTTTAAAGATAAGAAGAAGAAGAAGAAGAAAAAGGGAAAGAGAAAAAAAGGAATTTCGAAGATAAGAAAAGAAAGATAAGGAATTGACAAATGAACTATTTTTTAACTTTTTTTTTTTTTTTTTTTTTTTTTTCAAAAAACCGGACTACTTATTATTATCGATAATTGTTATTCATAAAATTGTTATCGTAAAACGAAGTCGAAAAAAAGGGAGAAGAAGAAAAAAAAAAGAAAAGAAATGAATGCAAATAGGCTAAACTTTAGTACCAATATGATATATTTACTCTAGCGTCCACTCAGAAAGAAAAATATTAGACATTGCACGATCAAAAGTGTAAATACAAATAAATCGATAACGAGCTTACCGTTGTAGATTCGATGTGAATAGAGGAACTCCCGTAATGTTGAAAATTACTGTCTCCGTTTGTTGGAACGATTTGGAGAAAGAAGATAAATTTAAAGAAAAAGTAAATAAAAAAAAAAAAAAAAAAAAAAAAAAAAAAAAGAAACAATAAAAAATATCGACACGACACTTAGAGATTCCGAAAATTGGATTAAAAACAAAGAAAGAAAGAAATCATCGAAGTCAAGTTCGACACTTTTTCTTTTCTCTTTTTTCTATATATATATATATATATATATATTTTTTCTCTCTCTCTCTCTCTCTCTCTCTATCTCTCTCTTTATCTTTCTTTTTTTTCTTTTTTTTTTTTTTTTTGAAGATTTACAAGTAGATCTTTTATTGCCACGCTGGTTTCGATGAGACTGAATCGTTTCGCGAGTTGAGCGCACCTCTATATGTAGAAAACCCTCCACTGCCAACGACAGACAGTCTCCCGTTACATGGCCAATCTACGTTTCTCCGTACGCGTTACCTGCAAGCAACGAAGAAACGAGAGAGAGAGAGAGAGAGAGAGAGAGAGAGAGAGAGAGAAGGAACGCAAGACATCTGCCAAAATCTCGAGACGGTTCTTTTTTGAGTTTCGTGAGTCAACAATCACATTTGCCACGTCTAACTTATTCCTAATATTCTTCTATTTGACATTATTCGAAAATAGAGGAATTCTTGTCGCAGCATAAAAAAAAGAAAAGAAAAAAAAAATAGAACAAATAATTGATCCGTGTATATACGCGTATATATATATCTGTGTCTATGTGTATGTACTTATGACAATGGTAATGCAATGTATTTATCTTTTTATAAAAATATAGAATGACATAAAGATATTTCAAAGATTACACCGATTAATTCTCATATGTTATATCATAAACAACGTATTAAAGTTCACGTTGTAATGCGTTTATTAATGTCTAGTAAACAAGATGGAATAAGACAGAAATACAAACAGAGAGAGGGAGAGAAAGAGACAGATAGAGAGAGAGAGAGAGAGAGAGAGAGAGAGAGAGAGAGAGAGAGAGAGAGAGAGAGAGAGAGAGAGAGAGATAAACATGTTTAAGGTCATAAGGAAGAAATTTAGTTGAAAAAGGTTTCCATTATCCACATAGTAGGTATTTATGTATATAACTATATATTTACGTATATAAGATTGTTTACGTTGCACGTCAAATAATGCGTAATTACGCGTAATTACTCTTCACTCTGCATATCGATCGGCGGCGCTTTTATTTTTCAAGACTTTTAAAAGACTTACGATCGTCTTTGTAACATCTATCAACATTATCGTTATTGATCGATAAAACTATAATATGTTCGTCCTTGAAAATACTAAGATTGTCGAAGGTTGATCTTAGTTAATGAAATGACACAAATTTTTCTTAAATTAATCCACGAAAGCGTAATCATTATAATCGTTACAATGTTAATTTAATAATATCGTATATAAGAATAGGAAGTATTGTAATTATTTATTATTAGATCGTTACATAATTTCTATTCGTATTAATTCGAATATCATACTAATTCATTCAAATTTCTATTAACTATTAAAATCTCGATTAATTATATCGTGAGTTTCATTATTATTGTGTATTTCTATTATTTACATGTAAATAAACAAAGGAAATCTTATAATGAAATAAATCATTCGTAAAGTTTATTTAATTATTTCGTATAAATGATAAAATGAAGATATTTTTCATCATTGATAATATTTTCTTTTAATTTCCTTCTATTGAAATATTTTTTATCGTTCTTACGCTTCCGTAATTAAATACTTCTTATTTGAAACATTTATTCGAACATATCTTACGTGATACTCTCTCTTTCTCTCTCCCACTTTATCTATCTCTTTCTCTATTTTAAATTCCCATAGAATCGATGAAATTATCCGTTGATAGGAACATAGCACTATGAGGTAATCGACCAGTCGATACCGCGAGGAAGCCCTTTATTATTAACTAACCACATTTTGCATAACATTTTCGTGGCCGCTTCAGGTCGATGACTTCACTGAGCTCTCTCAAATACTCGTTCGTTGCATACTCACCAAAAAGGAAAAGGAAAGAGAGACGAACTTTCTCAATGTTTCATCGAGTAGCTCCACGATGGAAGAGAATCCAATCGAGGTAAGCAGCTACTGGAAAATCTAAAGGGATTAGAATTTAAGATAAGACCGATAGAGTTTTTATTCGATAATGATTTTTTTTTTATTTATTTATTTTTCCTCTTTTCTTTTTTTTTTTTACACACACACATATACATACATGTCTCATCAGTTTTTACTTATTCTTGCTTTTAATTCTTTTTTTTTTTTTTTTTCTTTGTTTTGATCAGATCTTCAGATTCATCAGATAATAATTCTTTCCAAATTAGAATTGTCTTATATTCGATGCAATTAAATAATTGAAATATAGGATCGTATATAATGATAGTCCATATGTATATATATATTATTATATCAATAAAAAGAATCGATTCAAGTTATATATTTTTAATAAATATAAACAATTACATTGAGAGATTAGATTTTTAGATTTAAATTAGATTTTTATTATTATTATATATATATATATATATGTCTCTTCAATTTTTATTTATTCTTACTTTGAATTCTTTTTTTTTTTTTGTTTTGTTCAGATCTTCAGATTCATCAGATAATAATTCTTTCCAAATTAGAATTGTCTTATATTCGATGCAATTAAATAATTGAAATATAGGATCATCTATAGTGCTATTCCATATGTATTCATAATAAATATATTTATAGTAATATATATTATATCAGCAAAAGGAATCGATTCAATTTATATATTTTAAATAAGTATAAACAATTACATTGAGAGATTAGATTTTTAGATTTAAATTAGATTTTTTTTATTATATATATATATATATACATATAACATTCTGAAAGTCGATTAGCACGAACTAAGAAGACTTCTTGGGCTTCGTTCCATTTAATCTGTCCACTATGGCAGAGAAAGAATAAGAGGAAGAAAAGAAGAACTAACGAACTGGTTCACTGTCAAGCAACTTGCTTTTGACGGGAACAAATCGCCTTCCTGAATGTCGGCGACCGAGAAAACTGAACTCGATTCTATACCGGGAATATAACATGGAAAAGGGAAACGAGATTTCTTATGAAAGTGGAAGCGAATTCTTCGAGAAAAAGATTAAGAAAGGAAAGGAAAGGAAAGGAAAGGAAAGGAAAGAAAAGTAAACGAAAGGAAAGGACCCCTTTTTTTTTGAAGACTTTTTGATCATTTATTTAAACTTTTAGAAAAAAGAAAAAAAAAAAAGAAAAAAAAATAAAAAAGCAAACACTTCGATCAATACCGTTCGAAGTCGAAGATAAATCTACGTCATATTTCGTAATGACTATAATTATATTAGAGAACTTTTATAAACAAAGTAAATATCGAAGTTTATACGATATTGTACATCGTTATATGAATATATAATAGCACCGTAACAATTTTACCTATGTAATCAATAATTAATAATAATAATAATAATAATAATAATAATAATAATAATACGAAATCTTTATAACCCATACGAGTTATCTTTATGTTAGATGCTTGAATAAATTATCGTCGAATTTTTTTATCTCGTATCTATCTATCGATTTTTTATTATAAACAAGGAAGTGAAAGGTATTGTTCTTAAGTATTCGAAACACGTTTAAACTTTGTTATCATAATAATGAAAGTTTCTCAACTTCTCTTATTTATAATCGAATTGTTAATATATGACGTTTATATTATATCTTTATTATCTATTTATCAATGTTTCACTTTTACCGGAAATCAAAAGAAATGGGATTTAAATCCTTAACGAAATGTAAATTATCAAGAAATCTCTTAATTATAGATTTCCCAATTAAAACTGAATACTTTTATATACATATATATATATATATATATATATATATATATTTTTTTTTTTTTTAAATCGTTTATGTCTTATTAATTTGAGAGTTCTTCATTATAACAATCTCAATTCAGAATGAAATTCATCTATCTGGCAGTTAACCAAATTCTTCTAAAGATAGTACAAACAAATAACATCAATAAGAATCCATCTTGATAAAGTAGCACATTCTATAATAAAGATTGACGTAATCATTGTTGGTATTATTGAAATTTTATGATTATCTATATTACAACAAGTGAAGAGACATCTGAAAAAACATATGTCTTATCTATCAACGAACGATTGAAAGAGAGATTTATTATTAATAAAAGAAAAAAAAAAGAAGAATTAAAAATTGCACCGAGAAAAAATTATATTTCCATTATTCTTCCACTTATCTTAATCATTTTCGTTAATATATTTATTTCATTAATATATTTGTCAGTAAAATATATAAATATTATCATTCAAATATCCGATTATCATTTAAATATTATTAATTATTATTATTATTATTATTATTATTATTATTATTATTATTATTATTATAATTATTGTTATTGTTATACGTAGATATTTACATAGAAAAACAAAAAAATTATATATAATACCTGTTCTATTTGTTCCATATGGTTAGTTATTATCGTACAACGAAATCAATGGAATCGTACGAGATGCTTTTGGATTCTATGCCAAAGAAAGGAATTTTGTATAAAGAGGCATCTCGAGAAGGAGCTGCTCCATCTTTCCCAACAATTTCGATGTCATTGGCTGTCACAATTGGAGGAGGTCAGGGCAACTTCTCTCTCTCTCTCTCTCTCTCTCTCTCTCTCTCTCTCTCTCTTTTTCTCTCATTTTTTCTTCTTTCATCAGACTCGAGCAGAAAGAGTCATCGGGTCGTCGAGTTTTCCGTCGCATCAGCTGACCTACCTGTTCCTTTCCCGGCGAGTTGTAAGTACCGCGAAGAGAAACAAAAAGAATAAAGAAAAAAGAATAGAAATAAACGCAAAGACAGATACCATTATTTATCCGTCCTTTTCTTTTATCTCACGTGAAACTTTTTGATTAATGCACGCACTTCTTCACCCATCGCAGAAGTTATCCTTCTTCCATCTTCGAGAAAAACGAATATCGATCCATTTTTATGGATCGTATCGATCGTTACTATTTTTAAATTCATCGAATCAACTATTTTCTATTTTTTCTTTTTCTTTCTTTCTTTTTCTATTTTTTCTTTTTGTTTTTTCTTTCTTTTTTTCTTCTCTTCCTTTCGTTCCTGGGATATCTAATGCGAATAGTTACGTTAATGCAAAGGACTATCATCCAATTGTTGTATGTTTTGAATTCATCGATCGATTCAAATATTTTATTGATCTATATTTATGTGTATGTGCGTGCGTGTATGTATGTATAAATATAGTGTGTGTGTGTGTGTGTGCGCGCGTGGTTGATCTCACATTTCGCGTTTTATATCTTGAAATATTAATCCTTTCTGCAAGTAGGTTATCCGAGATTGTGGTTTTATGCGGTGGGAAAATAAGAGATAAGCTATCTTTTCTTTTGTCATCAAAGGAAATTTCTAACAATAAGTAGGAGAAAATTTATGCTAAAAAGAGATCGCATCTTTCTTTCTTTTTTTCATTCAAAAACTGTTCGATTTTTCTTATGAAAAAAATGATTTTTAATCAGGATTTAAATTGGATGACAATATGAGAAATTGTATTTATTTAATAATTGCAATGTAATTTTTTGTTTTCTTATCAGAACATATTTTCTTTCTTCGTTGCTTATAGACATATATATATATATATATAAAATTTATATAATATTGTAATAATTATATATACAATTATACGTAAGACGAATAAACATGTAATAAATTGATTTTAATGTTTCAAAAGTGTGTATATATATATATACTATAAAATTTGTTGTTATATATTCGAAGATATAAATTATAAAAAACAAAAGACAAATATTTACAATACTAAAGATAAATATTTATTTTATAATTTCTATATAAATATATTGTTTATCAATGAAGACTTCTTTGATTGAATATATCGAATATTCAATTCGTCGAGTTCAAAATGATCGAGTGAAGTAATGTAACTCAAGAAGAGTCAAGAAGCGGGTTAAAAAGTCGACATACCGAAACGATCGTTCGTTGCTTCGGGCTACGGACGAAAGTGACTCAAGAGATTGTTTCGTTGTTAATTAAATGCGTTTTAAATGACGATACGATTCGAATAAATCCCACGAAAGAATATTTCTTTTTGAACGGTGCCGATCTTACAACGATTTTCGAATTCTTCAAGCGATTTTTCTTCAAAATTAAGACGAAGAAAAGAAAATATATTTTCTTCTACGTTATAAATCATAAAAGGAGACTTTAATGATTTGTCATAAGTCGATAATATCATCTCCATTATTGTCTAACGTCATTATTGAAAATTGCTTTCTCAAATTTATTTTATCGAATGATATTTAATCGATTATATAATCAATCGTATATAAAAATTAACATTTATCTTTTTATTTTTTCTTGATTTATATTTTCGAATATATAAAAACATATATATATATATATATATTGAAACATTGAAAGCCAAATTATTAAATCTTAATTCGTTTTACGTATACGTATATAAAATAATTCAAACGTTTATATATTTCTCCTGAGAACGAAACAAGTTTTTCTCCTTGTTGATACGGTGAATTCCATGAATGGAAAAATACTCGTGACAATATTTTGATTTTAACTTTCGCGATGTATCACGTATGTGATTGATCGAATGAATATTCGATTCGATTCGAAAAATGCAAAGGCATATATATATATATATATATATAGACATGCAATGTAAAATGTATTTACATATGGATGCACATTTCTTATTGAAACGTTTCGATCTTCTTTCAGAACGATACTATTTCATATCTTTAATTATTTATAATATTTATACTCGATACATAATTAACTCGATATTTCTTATATACATACATATATATATATATATATACACATAATGTATTTACAAGTTTTATAGCGAGGGTTAAGGTTATTTAAAATGTAGAAAGAGAGAGAGAGAGAGAGAGAGAGAGAGAGAGAGAGAAATAGGGAGAGAAACGACGACACGTCAGTTTGAAATTACCGACAAAGAAGAATCATTACGAACTTAAGAGAAACGTTTAATCGTCAAAGCAATCAAGACTCAGAAGCTTTAGCTCGTAAAACGTGTTGGTTAAGACTACCATCCTTTAAGAACGCGTTAATACATTTAATATTTACTTATTCCTACGTTGATTATTGTACGTATTCTATAGACATAATATGTTTCGTTATATAACGACGTTTCAACGTAGACTTTCGTATGTATATTTTATTTCTCACCTAACTTCTTCCTATTTTCTTATTCCTTTTTTTTCTCTCTTTCTCTTCTTTTTTATTATTATTATTATTATTATTATTATTATTATTATTATTATTTTTCTTATTTTCCATCTTCTTCGTATTTTATTATTATTTCTTTTATTAATATCAATTCGATTTACTAATTGATTCATAATTAACGATAATCCCGTTAAAACATGAAAATCCCGTCGTTACATGAAAATGATTGTTTAACGTTTAATTCAATATTATTAATTATTGATATTAATCAGCAATTAATTGCGAACACCGTAGGAATTACATTATGTCAAGAAATAATTGATATAATGAATCAGAAATGATTTCATTACAATTCCTACGAACTATATTATTATTATTATTATTGTTGTTATTATATATTACAAAGTAACATTTCGAATCGATTCCAAAGAAAAATCAGGGATTTTCGATTGCGATAGTGCGACTGTCATCGGGACTTTTCTTTCGTGTTACTGTAAAAAAAAAAAAAAAAAAAAGAAAGAAAAAAGAAAAAAGAAAAAGAAAGAAAAGAAAAGAAGAAGAAAGAAAAAGGGGAGGAAGAAAAGAAAAAAGAAAAAAAAAAAAGGGAAAAAAACATGGAATGAAAAAGGCGTGCGCGTGAAAGAGACGATATAGTCGGACGCACACGCGTTCGTAGCCCTAGCGTGCGATTTTATTGTTCGATGTCGGTGCACGATAAAAGTGCAAGGTGTATAATTTTCTCTCTCTCGTTTCTCCCTCGCCCTTTATATTCCATATACGTAAGGAGGCGTTACCACGAGCGAACGAAAAGGAATATGTCAGGGACTCCTCTGCAAATCCAATTGCATCGACGAGAATCTCTATTGAATCGTTGAGACAGAGAACAGATAACTTTTATATATATATATATATATATATATATATATATATATATATTTTTTTTTCTTTTGATCATGCCCTAAATCAATACGATATATTACGATTATACATCGTATCTATTTTATTTAATATAAAAAATTTTATTTAATGTACATTTTCCCTATTGTTATAAGTTTAATTTAAAAAGGAAAAAAAATTATAATAATAATAATAATAATAATAATAATAATAATAATAATAATAATAATGAAATTAAACAATGAAAATTGATTTAATATCAGTCTTCAATTACATATATGAATTTATATATTAATATTAAAATGAATTCATATAGTTCAACTTTTGTTGTCTCTCTATCTTCGTCTCTCTATCTGTTATCGTTTGACCGTATTTCTGTCTCTTTCTATCACTCTCATTCTCTCTCTCTCTCTCTCTCTCTCTCTCTCTCCTCTTCAGTTTCTCAATGATTTTTATTCCTTTCCTTTCTAACCGTCTCTTTCTACTCTTATTTTCAAACGATTTCTACGATTTCTGACTGCAGAATCTAAAAAAAGACAGTAAGGAAACAGCTTATATATTTTTCTTTTGATCATGCGAACGATCAATAGGATATATTCCAAGTATATATCGTATCTATTTTATTTAATGTAGAAAATTTTATTTAATGTAGATAATATTTTTGCTAGTGTTATAAGTTTAATTTAATAGGAGAAAAAAAGGGGAAAAAAAAATAATGATGATGATGATGATGATGATGATGATGATGAAATTAAACGAACAAGATAGATTTAAAGTAAGTCTTCAATTATTTATATATTGAATATATATAATGAATTTATATAATGAATTCGAGTAGTACAACTTTTGTTGTGTCTCTATTTTCGTTTCTCTATCTGTTACTATTTGACCGTATTTCTGTCTCTTTCTGTAGCACTGTCGCTCTCTCTCTCTCTCTCTCTCTCTCTCTCTCTCTCAATCTCTATCTCTATCTCTATCTCTATCTCTTTCTCTCCTTCTTCAGTTTCTCTACAATTTTTATTCCTTTCCTCTCTAACCCTCAATCGTCTCTTTCTACTCTTATTTCCAACCATTTCTACGATTTCTGACTGCAGAATCTAGGAAAAGGAGAAGAAGAAGGGAAGATGAGATTGAGGATGAGGATGAGGAAGAGGATGAGGATGAGGAGGAGGAGGAGGAGGAGGAGGAGTCTCGCAATTTCCTCCGGTGGACGCTTATCCGATTGGAAATTGCACAGCAAAAACTTGAGATCGTTGCACCCTACATCGTACTACGCTGTTAACTTGGTCCAGAATGAACGAGTAAGACAGAGAGAGAAAGAGAGAGAAAGAGAGAGAGAGAGAGAGAGAGAGAGAGAGAGAGAAAGAAAAAGAAGTCAGAACGTTCTTCGAATTTATAGTTCTCCGATTGCAAGGAAGAATAGTACATATATGTATGTATGTATCTATGTATCTATGTATATATATATATATATATATATATATATATATATGTATATACCTATATATACAACCTATGTAGTATGCGTAGGTAGATACCTAAAGATAGCATCAGAGAAAAGATTCTTTTCGTTCGGTGAAAATGGTACCTAAGGTTCTCATGTCCTCTCACGATTTGCCTGATCGAACGAATAAAAATGGTGGCTGGCTATTCTTATCATTCATCGGCAAAATGACAATTCGAGTTAACCGAATAGAATCATCCGCTATGAGAATTTATTTCTGAAGAAAGAGAGAGAGAGAGAGAGAGAGAGAGAGAGAGAGAGAGAGAGAGAGAGAGAGAGAGGAAGAGAGAATGTATTCATTTCTATGATATTTTTTGTAAAGATTATATGATACATCGATTATATGTTCATTAATGGGAATGATGGATTATCATAATGAAGATTTTTACGATTATTGAAATATGTTGGAAATTAATTTTTATGTCAGATTAATGGAGAATTTATTTATCATATTTTTAAATAAAATTAATAATGATTTATTTCCGAGGAAAACAATTTATTTCATTCGACGAAACGACGTTATGGTTATCTCCATTCAGGATTTTTTCTTCTTTTCTTTTTTTTTATTTTTATTTATTTATTTTTTTTTTCTGTTTTCTTTTCCTTTAAATGGAATAAGACAACAAAAACCTTCAACAGAATAAGACAAAGAATATTTTCATATGATAGAAAGAAAAATGATTTTACTAATATAATTCTTGCGAAAGATTCGTTGATAAGTTAAAATCATCTAGATAGACTTTCAAATGAAACTATCTCTTTCTCTCTTTCTCTCATGTAATCTGACGATTCGCCCTCGAAAATAATTGCCAATCTTAAACGAAAATCGACCCTCTTCTCTTGAGACGGGCGTTAAGACTATAATTAAAAAAAAAAAAAAAAAAAGAGAAAAGAAAAAAGAAAAAGAAAAGAGAATATATCAGCCACCGAGCCCATAAATCTTTAGCGCTTTCCCTCTCGTAATTCGTAAATCATCGTAAATTTTCATCATATGAAAATTTTAAAAATTCGATGTTTTGTAAAATGAACGATTAATTTCTACTTAATCGATTAATTTCCATTTAAATCAAAATCAATCGCTACTCATCGATCTCATCTGGTTTATCGATAAATCGAAGGAAAATAAAAAAAAGAAAAGAGAAAAAGAAAAAAGTATAAAAAATATGAAAAGAAAAACAAAAAAAAAAAAAACAAAAAAAAACAAAAAAAAAAAGAAAAGAAAAAAAAGAAATACTAAAAGAGAAGAAGTAAACGGATCGGGCCAATTACACGTAATTACAACGTTTGTCGTAAATCTACGCGACTTCCAGCGCAGATTTACGGCTCGTTTTTGCGTCGAATGGAGTTGCAAGTTTGTGTCTGGGAAAAAAGGTCAAGTATATACGTATACACATATACCATATACATATTGCGCACATAAATACGTATGAACGTAGTAGAAGTTGTAAAGGGTGCGTATGAGGGCGAGTCGGAACGCATCTTTAAGAACATGTTCTTGACCTAGTTTCTATTATCGACTCTTTTTTGTATATACGCACCAGCAATTATAATATATACATACATATACATACATACATACATGTATATATATATATATATAGCATTACATTACGTGTGTATATAAATATTTATATATTTATATTTATACTGTATTATAATATATGTAATATATGTAAATATATATTTAATTATTTAATTATATAAAATATAATTAGTATATATACAGTATATTGTATTAGTATATTATCTGTGTTATATATAAAAAATTATATATATATATATATATAGCATAGCTTTATTTTCATATAAATATAAATATATATACACACAAACAGTTTATATATATATATATATATATATGTATATATTGTACATTATATATTGTACAGACAGAGAGTGAGAGAAAGATAGATAGATAAATAGATAGAGAGAGTGGAGGGAGAGAGAGAGAGAGACAAAGAGAATAATAATCAAATTAATTAATCAACTTATAAGTTGTTGAAAACATAAATAAGAAAGATAATTAAGTATCAACTATTACAGCTATTTTTATCTTCTTTTTCTTCTTCTTCTTCTTCTTCTTCTTCTTCTTTTTCTTCCTTCTCTTCTTCATTTTTTTCTTTTCTTTTTCTTCACATAAACTCTAAATTTATCTAATAAGAAACTCATTCGTCACGGTGATAAAAAAAAGGGAATGCATCGAGATTAATTTAAGCGACATCGTTGAAAGATTTATTATACGCGTGTAAGGAAAAACGACGAGAGATTGGGAAAGAGGAAGATTGTAAACACGCAATATCTCGTTCAAACAACAACGAAGATCTCATCTCGATGCATGGGTAGTTATTCTCTCCATCTCGCTATCACGCGACTCTCGTTTCGCGCGATTTTTCACGCGCAAGTGCCATTATTGAGGCCATCTTAAACATAATCACACGCTTGGAAGAATATTAGTGTTGACGAAGTAAATCGTATCGAATGGAAATCGATTTTTAAAAAAAAAAATAAATTTTTTTCCCATTTTTAATTCATAATTCCAATGACCGTTTCGCATAAATTAATTGAGAAATAAATTCTCTAAATTTTATGCACGTATATATATATATATATATAGATATCATTTTTTTGTTTTTATTACGATCGTAATTTTTTTCGTTTCCTTTCTATTATGAAATAACAAAGAGAACGGTATAGACATTGAAAAAAAAAAAGAGAAAAATGAAATAAAAAGGAGAGAAATAAATAATAAAAAAAAAAAAAAAAAAAAAAAAACGAAAAGAAAAAAAAAAAGAAAAAAAATCAAATAAAAAAGAAAAGAAAGGAATCGATCGAATAAAATCGAGAGAAAAGAACAAAAGATAGAAAGTGTCACGTAAAATAACGAGACTGAATCGTGAACTAATGTAATTACAACGATCCACGGTAAATAGGATAATTACGTTCGTGCTCGTGTACGACTTTATACGATGATTCAATTATGCTCGTAGACTTTTCTCCGATCGCGGCTAACGAGATTATTAGAAGGTACGTGCGAATTTCTTTTTCACCTCGTGAAAAGGGAAAACTGACTGATCGTTAGTTGTAGAAAGAAAACTAGGTGAAAGAGGAAAGAAAATGAAAAGAAAAATGAAACTCCGCCGTTACTTTTCACTTCTATTAATTTATTATAACGTTTATATTAATTATTTTAATATTTCTCAAATATCACGCGACTTCTTTGTTCTAAACTTTTTTTTTGTTTCTTTTTTTTTTTTTCTTTATGTTTGTTTGTTTGTTTGTTTTTTTTGTTTTTTTACGAGGAAACATGATTAAAGCGGTGCGTACGTATAGAAGAAAAAAGAAAAGAAAGAAAGAAAAATGAAGAACAAAAAAATTGCTTGATATATTTGAAAACATCATTATTCTCTCGTTAAAATAAATGATTAAAAATTGGACTTGAACAGTTTTTTTTCTTTTTAATCTCTCTTTCTCGCGTCAGTATATAAATACATGTGTGCGAGTTTGTAGAAAAGAAAAAAACGAAAAGAAAAAAAAAAAAAAAAAAAAAAAAACAAAAAGAAAAAACAAAAAGAAAGAACAAAAGCAAAGAAATTATTTTGAAATATTTGAAAAAGCATTCTCTCGTTAAAATAAATGATTAAAAATCGGACTTGAACTGTTTTCTCCCTCTCTCCCTCTCCCTCTCTCTCTCTCTCTCTCGTGTCAGCAGCTTTTTTAATACATTTGTTTGATCGTCAAGCAGAAAAGGTCGTTCCAATTTTCTCTCACTTTTCAGAGACACGTTTGAAAGACGCTACCGCAAGTCAAGCGCTTTACGAGAATGCGGACGGTCGAGTCAACAGCCCTGAATTCCATCCATGGTTGAAAGTATTCACGGAACGAAGGATATATTCTTTCACTCTTCTCCCCTTCCCCCCTCTCCACGCCCCTTTTTCCTATTTTATTCGCAAAAAAGTCCTTTGTTTCTTTCTATTATTCTTCTTACTCCGCCGTCATCCTGGCGACGCGGAATACGCGTCCGATACGGAAGATCAATCGTTAGATAAATCTTAATAATTTTTTTCCCCCCCCCTCTTCTTTTCGATCCTTTAAAAGAAGAAACAAATAGTTACATCTATTCGATCTACTCTAATAGTTAATATTATTAGAAAATCTTTGATCTTATCTTTTTCCTCATAACTTTTTTCCGATGGGTCTTTTTTTCTTTTTCTTTCTTTATCGATATTTATCAATTACAAAGCAAATTTTTATTTCTAATTTCATGCGACGACATTGAATCGATCTACAGAAAAAAAAGAAAAAGAAAAATCATTCATTAAAAATCTTAATAATCCTATCAACGTATTTTTTTAATAATTATGTCATATAAGAAAAATCGAATGGTAATTTATGAAGGGCAACATATTATATGCCATAATTCATATTATTCGATCAACGTTTGTTTTTTTTTCTTTTTTTTCTTTTTTTTTCTTTTTTTTCCTTGTTTCTTCCTCTGTGTAAAGTATAACATCAATTACGTTTCGATTACTGTATCGACAAGTATGTGCAATCGACTTCATTGTCGAGAAATATAATAATAAATGATTCTACTACTACGTAGAATTACCGACGTACGTACAAATTTATCGTTATTACAATTATTTCCTCCTTAAGCAGTTCAAAGATTCCTTTATGTCTCTCTCGTACGACTAACAATGATATCTCTTTGCAAAAGCATTACCTTTTTATAGCAATCGACGTATCAATGATTTTATAGAATTTACTTGTTCAAATTCGAATTATTATTCTATAATTTCATGAAGTATATAAATTTCTTTCTCAATTTTGACGTCATTTAAATTCAACATATACTACTTAAGTACAACCAGTAATTTAATTTTCTCTTCGTAGAAACTATTCCGTCAAATTGTTTATACTTTCCACGTATCGGGATTTTTACAATTAAACTACTTCTCTAGAAAGATCTATTTCTTGATCTATCCAGTTTGACAGACTCGACTATGTCATGCATCAAGATTCGAACTAATTTGCAAAATTCTTTTTCCTCTTGGTTCGCCAATCGTATCGTTAAAGGAAAAAGAAAAACAATTTCTCGAGCATTCGATCTAATGTAAAGAGAGAAAAAAATGAAAAGATAGAGAGAGAGAGAGAGAGAGAGAGAGAGAAAAGGATAGAAATAATTTTTCTCTTGCGCAAAATTTCAAATTATATCTAAAGTTTAAACGTACAAATAATCATAGGCAATACAGTCGATCATCGAAGAACATTAGAGATTCGATACCAATTTATTTTCTCGTACAAATGATTCCGTCAAATCGTCCTATCTTCTTTATATATCATAATTTCTCCTTTCTCTCTGGTACCAATATTATCCTTTCATCAATTTTTTCCTTTTCTTTTCTATCTTACCAAATCCCATTAAATTTTTTATTGGAACGATCCTTGAAATCTTATCGTCGATATTAATACAAACGTAAAGAATGAAACGTTACTTTTGTTTTTTAAATATATTTATATTCAATTATAACGAACGACGTTCGTTCACTTTAATATTATAATGATTTCAAATAAAAATGTCAATATAAAAACAGAAATTAGATGTAGAGATATCAAATTCGATGGTTCGAGAAAAAAGGAGGAAAAAGAAATTAAAAAAAAGAATTAAAAAAAAGAGAGAGAAAAAAAAAAGAAAAAAATAAAAGAAAAAGGATCGATTAAGAAATCATTTTTTTGCGCTAACAGAAATAGACTACAACGAGAATATTCAATGATTTAACTTTCCCTCCCTCCCTCTCTCTCTCTCTCTCTCACACACACACACAGATACATATACTTTTTCTTTTAACTAGGCTAAGCGTATCGATAAAGGAATCGTTCATTTTGCAAAGACTTGGTCAATAAAGATGATACCTAGATAGATTAAGAAAAATGGAATAAGAGAAACAAAGCAAAAGAAAAAGAAAGAGAGAAAGAAAGAGAGAGAGAGAGAGAGAGAGATTATCTATCTCTTTATCGTAAATCGAATGAATGATCTCTCGAAAAATTCCTCAATCCTTCGATCTCTCTCTCTCTCTCTCTCTCTTTCTCTGTCTCTCTCTCGAATACCAGCACGTTAAAAGTCTAGTGAGAGGTAACGAATGATTATCGAGAGTCCTGTTTCAGGTTCCTCCTTTCGCTATCTTGCAAAGAACGTTCACGTTAAATTAAACGACGCTGGACCTCTCTCCTTCCTCTTCCACACCCTCTATTCACCTCCACCTCCTTCTTCTTCACCTCCTCCTACTCGTTCCGCCGTCCTTTCGACTTCGTCGTCGTTACAAACTAGTAATTGGAATTCTATCTGTCTATATCTCTGTTTTACTTTTTCATAGGCTAGTCCGTAGGAGTCACAAATAGTTTCTAAAAATGTGAACGAACGAACGAATGGACATTCCTTCTGTATCTATTAACGAAAACGTTCTGGATCACCTGTAAAAATGGAAGGAGATAAAAAAGAGAAAAGAAACAAAAAAAAAAAAAAAAAAGAAAGAAAGAAAGGAAGAAAGAAACGAAGAGAAAAAAAAAGAAAGAACATGAAGAAAGAATACAGAGAAACCATACCACGAGAACTTTCTTCTTTCGTGAAGGAAAATATACTACTGTAAGCGATCGAGCGTGAAACGAATAAATATAACAAAAAGATCTCTTTTGTCGTTCTATCCTTCTTCTTCTTCTTCTTCTTCTTCTTTATTCTTTTTTTCTTGCTTTTTTCTTTCTCCGTCGTTGTTTTCTTTTCTCTCATTCTCTCTCTTAATTTTCATCGGCTCGATTTGTTTTTTTTTTCTTTTTTTTTTTTCCCCCTTTGACTTCTCTTACTTTTCTTTTCCTTTGCCCCTCCCCTCCGCCCCTGTACCTTCGTCTTCTTCTTCTTCATTATTTGGATTTTATACGCAAATTTGTACAATTTGTGTATAAAAAAAATTTCGTTACAATTTGTTGATAAATATGATTTTCTTTCTTTTTATTTATTTTTCTTTTTTTTTCTTTTTCTTTCCTTTTTTTTTTTTTTTTTTCTTTTTTTTTTCATAACACTTCATAAGTTTCTAAATGAAATATAGTGATGAGTTTCTAAAAGAAAAGCCATAATAGTTTTGTTCTTGCAATAGGGAAAAAGATAGAAAAAAGAAAAGAACTTATGAAAAACGTAGTCGTTTAAGTAATATTTTTTTCGAGACTTAGAATTAACAACGCGAGGAGCAACTTTTATGATACTTTTACTTCGACTTATTAGGCCGACTCATCGTGATCGAGTATTCTACGATGTTTTAGAAGAAAAAAAAAAAAAAAGAAAAAAAAAAAAGAAACATAGATAGTTATCGTTAAAATGGCGAAATCGTAATTTGTATATACACATGTACATATGTGTGTTCATACATACACAAACATATATATATATATATATATATATATATATATACATATATATTTAAAGACATTACTTTTACTTCCTGAACTCTTCTTTTTCTGAAGGAATCACGTGGTCCTGTTGTAATTTCGATCGGACAGCTAATTACACGACTCACGGATTGTTATTGTCCTTTTCCAGGCACGTATATATAAAATGAAAAAAAAAAAAAAGAAATAAAAAGAAAAGAAAAAGACAGAGAGGAAAAAAATAAAAAAAAAAAAAAGAAAAGAAAATATCTTGAGTGAACGCGTACGAATACAACGTATACTAACAACCATGAGAAAGAATAGATTTGAATGGATGAATGACTCGTGTCAAAGATCAACGACTACAATATTAGTTACGTCAGATTCGTAGAATCGTCGTCTATGAAGGATCGTCGAACTTATGTATCTCGTAATAGCAACAAATGAGTATTTGTAAGTATTTATAAGTATTTATATACGTGATACATATGTATCCCAATTTTGTACAACTTCCTATACGTATGAATGTCATTATGTTAATTCTCCTACAGGTGATATAATCAATTTATAATCAATCCTCTTGATTTTATTTTCGATTATTTCTCCCAACTTTTATTATAATTAATTGATTAATAATATCGTAGATTGATTAACGATATCACGTTTTTAAATAACTACATAAAGAAACATACATTTAAAATACTTAAAGGCCATTTTCATGAAAACTTCAATAACATACAAGAGTTTATTATCAAAGAATTATTGTCTCCTGTAGTCGATTTTATTTATATAAAATATGCAAAATGAAAGAAAGGTTAACAAAAAATAAATAAATATTACAATAAAATATTTTCTTAAGCTCACAATCAGATTTTGAAAAGTCCTCGATTATCTAACCTCTTTATCGACTATGAAGACATTCTTCTTCGACCTTTAAAAAAAGTAAAAAAAGTTAAAAATAAAAATAAAAATCTTTTTATTTATGTACGTAATGTCCTGTAGAAATTCAGGAAACAAACTTATACATCCATTATTCAGATGCTGATTCGTTATCTCTAGACATCATCGAAACCTTCGACGACATTATTCGACGACCTTGAGTAGACATCAACAATTTCTTATTTCCGACGTAATCCATGTCTTTTCTCTCGCAGCTACGAACTTTAATGCCTAAATCTTTGTTCCTTTTGATAGGTCTTCCATTAACGACATACCTTTTACGATTTTATTTTACGCATAATTAATTTTATCTTTCTAATAACCTTCTATCCATTACATGAATGTTCTTGTCAATTACTTCATTGGAAAATATTTGAATGAAATATTATATAGTTTGACGATAAAAATAGATAGATTTATTAATGTTATATAAATAATTGTATAGAAATTAATTATATACGATATACGTATCATATTAATTTAATTATATATACTTATTACAATTTATAATACAGTGTTCTACTTGATCGACACAGATGGTAATCCTTGAATTTTTACGATGATCGATAATATTGATTTATCGACCGAGCATAACCTAACCACATAACGATAATAACGATATTAGTTATCAAATTAAAATATTATCATTAATTTACATTTATCTGAGAATAATATTGTAATAATGTGTGTGCCTTTGATATTTATTTATTATCTCTGATGTTTTCAAATAAACTCAAGAGAAATAAAATATTAAATAAAAATTCTCCGATGGGTTATCGATTGCCACATGTGGACGCCATTTTCAGCCGGATCATCGGCCACGTCTTAACTTCATGGCCGAGGTTTCTTGTTTAAATCTAATATTGAATTTTACTCATTGAATTTAACAATATCTAATACATTGGATATTCCATAAACAACTAAAATGGTATGTTTAATACGTTATACTTTTCATATTGTAAACATATTATTGTATTTATCGTTTAACACTTGTAGACAACTTGTTATATTGACATTAGTACTTTTTTTTTTCTCTTTGGTAACAGTTGACACGTCAAAATATTTATTACATTTAGTACATTTATATAAAATATGTTTATAGAATTTTAAGATTTACATTGTCAAATTAAATATGGAAAATTCGTTATTATTCTAAGAATGAAACTGAATTATTATGTTACTTTTACAGCCTTTGAGGTTAGATATTAAGAGAAAATTGACCGCCAGGTCAGACAGAGTAAAAAGCGTAGATCTTCATCCAACGGAACCATGGATGTTATGTTCTTTATATCAGGGTAATGTTAACATATGGAATCATGAAACTCAGACACTTGCGAAGACCTTTGAAGTATGCGATTTGCCAGTTCGAGCAGCCAAATTTGTACCTCGTAAAAATTGGGTTGTCACTGGATCAGATGATATGCAGATTAGAGTATTCAATTATAATACTTTAGAACGAGTTCATTCGTTTGAAGCTCATAGTGATTATGTCAGATGTATAGCGGTACATCCTACTCAACCATTTATTTTAACCAGCAGTGGTAAGTAAATTAATTCTAATTGTTTTATTTGAATATATATATATATATTTTTTTTTTATTTGAATTTTGTGTAATTCAAGTGTAATCCTTAATTTTATTTAACAGATGATATGTCAATTAAATTATGGAATTGGGAAAAGTCTTGGATAAGTCAACAAATTTTTGAAGGACATACACATTATGTCATGCAAATTGTTTTTAATCCAAAAGATAATAATACTTTTGCCAGTGCATCCTTAGATAGAACAGTAAAAGTATGGCAATTAGGATCATCCACTGCTAATTTCACATTGGAGGGTCATGAGAAAGGTATTAATTGTGTGGATTATTATCATGGCGGTGATAAGCCTTATCTAATATCAGGAGCAGATGACAAATATGTCAAAATTTGGGATTATCAAAATAAAACTTGCGTTCAGACATTGGAAGGACATACGCAAAATATCTCAGCAGTCTGTTTTCATCCAGAATTACCTATTGTTCTTACTGGTTCTGAAGATGGAACAGTTAGAATATGGCATGCTGGAACATATAGATTGGAATCCTCTCTTAATTATGGTTTTGAAAGGGTTTGGACTATAGCTTGTATGCGAGGCTCAAATAACGTAGCTATTGGTTATGATGAAGGAAGCGTCATGGTAAAAGTTGGCAGAGAAGAGCCAGTAGTATCTATGGATTCTTTGGGTGGTAAAATTGTATGGGCGAAGCATAGTGAAATCCAACAAGTAAATCTAAAGGCATTAGGAGAAGAACCTCAAGATGGTGAACGATTACCTCTTGCTGTTAGAGATATGGGTGCATGTGAAATTTATCCTCAATCTATTCAACACCATCCAAATGGAAGATTTTTAGTACTTTGCGGAGATGGAGAGTATATAATTTATACATCTATGGCATTGAGAAATAAAGCTTTTGGACAAGCATCTGAATTTGTTTGGGCAGCCGATTCCAGTCAGTATGCTGTAAGGGAAAGTACTACGTCTGTAAAGGTCTTCAAAAATTTCAAAGAGAAGAAAAGTTTTAAGCCAGACTTTGGTGCAGATAGTACGTACAAGAATATTCATTCTTTTTTTTTTTTCCCCCTATTCTCTTTCATATAAAAAAATGTATACTTTTGAAGCAAAACTTGTACATAATATTTTTAATTATTACAGATATATTCGGTGGATATTTACTTGGTGTATCATCTGGGTCTGGTTTATCCTTCTTCGATTGGGACACATTAAAATTAATTCGACGTATAGATATTCAGCCTACGCATGTTTATTGGGCTGAAAATGCTTCTCTTTTGGCATTAGCTACCACAGATCAGTATTTTATTTTAAAATATGTCGCTGATGCTGTCAATAATGCACCTGAGAATGGAGAAGATATAGAAGATGCATTTGAGGTATCAATACTTATTCATTTTAATCTTGAAATATAGATTAAACTTGAGATAGGCATGAAATTCTATAAAAAATGATATTAATTTTAGATGGTAGCAGAAATGACGGAAATAGTAAAAACGGGTCTCTGGGTTGGTGACTGCTTCATCTATACGAATAGTGTTAATAGAATAAACTATTTTGTTGGCGGAGAAGTAGTTACAGTTTTTCATTTAGATAGGCCAATGTATTTACTTGGTTACGTACCAAGAGACAATAGATTGTATTTATGTGACAAGGAACTCTCCGTTGTTTCTTATTCATTATTATTGTCCGTATTAGAATATCAAACAGCTGTTATGCGAAAAGATTTTGAGACTGCCGATAGAGTATTGCCAACAGTACCTAAAGAACATCGTACCAGAGTGGCCCACTTCTTGGAAAAACAGGTTAGTATATAAAACCGGATGTATAATAATTATATTGACAAAATAAGAAAGCAATCTTTTAAACAATTTAACAGGGATTCAAAGAACAAGCTTTGGCTGTATCGACTGATCCGGATCATAGGTTTGAATTGGCATTGGCTTTGGGAGATTTGAAAACGGCACATTCCCTTGCAAAAGAAGCGAATAGTCAACAAAAATGGCGACAATTGGCATCTTTGGCAACGCAAAAAGGAAAATTATGTTTGGCACAGGATTGTTTACATCAGGCACAAGACTTTGGTGGTTTACTTTTGTTAGCAACTAGCACTGGAAATGCAAGCATGATTGAAAAACTTGGCGCCGATGCTGATGAAATGGGAAAGAATAATATCTCATTCTTATCAAATTTCATACTCGGGGACATAGACAAATGCATTGAAATTCTCTTGAAGACTAATAAAATCCCTGAAGCTGCTTTCTTTGCTAGAACTTATGCACCTAGCAAGATATCGTCCATCGTTCAATTGTGGAAAGAAAAATTATCAGCGGTCAGCGAAAAAGCTGGACAGAGTTTGGCTGATCCCGAACAATATGAAAATCTATTTCCCGGATATAGAGAAGCATTAAAAGTGGAACAATTTTTGAGAGAAGAAAACAAAAAGAAAATTTCTGCATCCGCGTTCCCAACGATACAGGTCAAAATGATCATATTATTATTTCACCTAATGAATTTGTAATAAATTCAATATTTTTCAGAAATTCAATGAATATACAATTTGATTACAGCCCAATGTTGAACGAAAACCTATAGAAGAAATGTTGGCGGCCGAAGCAACAGGAAAATTCAATTATAACGTAGCTCCCGGTATCAGTACTGTAGAATCTGATACGATACAACAATCGAACGAAGCTTTACTCAACAGATTAGAGAATCTCGAGATCGTAGTAAAAACGAATCTGTCGAAGAGTACGGTTTCGGAAAAGATTACAAAAACAAGCAATTCCAGGCCATTGACCGTCGACGATGACGATCTCGATCTCGATCTTGAACTTGACGATACGATCGACACTACCGTAAGTAAATTTCATCGATTCTCTTCGAAAATCATCCTTCCAAAGAATTTTTATCCGTTTTATCCAATTCTCGAGATAATTTATCCGCACGTTATACTCTCTTCTTTGATTTGTTTGTTTTGTTTTGCATGCTGACAACACTCGATAGACGAGTCCGATTAAAAAAAGTAAGTTCGAATGCAATTCGTTTTAATGTCTTTTCGTTTTTTTTTTTTTTTTACGTTTCTTTCTCTCTCTCTCTCTTAAATTTTCAAAGCAGATATTTTAATTTGACAAAAACAAATTGAAATTGAAAATCATTCGGTAATGAAACAAACGAAGAGAAACAGTTCACGTATGTATGAGAAGTAAGGAAAATATGCTGCGCCATACGGATCTATCTTTTTACAAGTGGTCGCAAGTAAAAGGAGCCGTTGCACACTGAGCGCAATGCTAATCCTGTTGTAAGCGTGACAGAAATGATTAGTCCTGCGATAGGTTCGTGGTAATAAACGTCATTCTTCGTGGAATTAGTAACACTACATATTGGAATAAGTTGAACGTAATAATCTACATAAGATCTGGAATAAGTAAAATAAAAAAATAAAAGTAAAAATAAAAAAAAAAAAAAAAAATAAAAAAAAAAATGAAAAGATCAGAAAGACAAATTAATTATGTAGAAATTCGTCAGGAAGACGAATCGATCGAAATCGAGAAAAGAATGACGAAGAGACGATAGATATGTTATTGGTCAATGGCTTAATGCCCTAAATGGCGAACCCGTAACCCTAGATGAGTGTAGGATTACCATAAACATGGTCTGCTTCGAAACAGGGAAATAATTCTCCGACGTACGTCGTATATTCGAATGTATCCGATCATTTTGATTATGATCACTCAATAACTCGATAACGTTCTTTAAATCAATCTGATCGTTTATTATCAACCACAAGAATATTTCTCTACTTTCTATTAATATATATATATATATATATATATATATATATATATATATATATATATATATATAGTTAATTATTTTAAGATCATGATTATTTTTTACACGATAATTATTTTGAGGATTAATTTAATATCACATTTATATCGTCATTCATAGTAATAATATAATAAAAGTTTATATAAAATTTTCAATACTAAATTGAATTACGCTAATTATATCGCGCAAATTTTAAAATTGTTATATTTATTTTTGAGAAAGATATACAAAGGATAATATAATACATAAAAGAATTTTTATAACTAATTAATTTTTATCATAAATAATAGATTTTTATTATATATTCGTATACGTTATTGTTTATGTTGTTCACTTTTATTAAACAGGGCCAAGAAAGACTAATGCGTTTTAAGAATCAGTAGCGAATCATTAAGACCCGCAACGAGTAACCGATATCGCGTTTACCCCACGGGCCAGTCACGCTGTATTTTGTTTACAGCCTTGTTGCCATAACATTCGACTTGGGGAGTCGGTTCGGATAGCTCCTACGTTATGGTTACTTCGGCAAGTCCCTCGGTTTTGTCACGCTCTGCCTCTCACTTCTTCTACGATCGATCACTTCCTTCTTCTTCTTCTTCTTCTTCTTCTTCTTTTCTTAATGAAACTTCATGAAATATCATAAAAATTTCTATTGTCTTTCTCTCTCTCTCTTTTTCTCTCTCTCTCTCTCTCTCTCTTTTCTCTTTCTCTCTTTATCTCTTTCTCTTTCTCTCACACATGCACACGCATAGACAGAAATGCAAATATTTGTGTTTTATAGTTTATATATATATACATATATATATATATGTATAATCATTTGTACGAAATAATAAATATTTATTATACGTGCATTAACTTCATAAACTTGTTTTTGGATTTTTTTTCTTTTTTCTTTTTTCTTTTTTCTTTTTTTTTTTTAAGTATACACGATCGTTACGTATAAATAAAAAATTATTATTATTTATTTAAGTATGCTATATTTTTTATTCTGTTCTTTTTTTTGTATTCTATTTTCTTTTTTATTTATTTATTCACTGTCTTATTTTATACATATATGTATAATTTTAATTTACAATTTTCCATGCTCGTTAATTTTAACAATAAACAAATATCATTCTATAATTATATATGTTATTAAAGGGAAATAATTTTTGATTTCAGGGTGTGAATTTAGATGATGATCTTTTAGAAGAGGATTAGCCGATACGAAATCGAGATACGATAAATGCGTTTATGGCACTCGAACGACAATTTCATTCCCCTTCCATTGGTCATTCCCCCAAAGAATCAACGAGAGTTCTTTAGAGACAAGTATTAAAAGAAAGAAAAAAAGCAACAAGAGAAGCAAGAAAAAAGGAAAAAATAAAAAATCTAATGAATTTATATCAACATCGCATCAATTTCAAAACTTGAATAACGCAATTCTGCGAACGCTCAATGATACATACTTATAAATAAATATATATATATATATATATATATACATATATATATATATATATATATATATACATGCATATATATAGTATATAGAATTTTAATTGTATTGTTAATATAAGAAAAAGTACAAGTAATTGTACAAACCATTTGATTGTATTTCTTTTATATTAACAATTGAAACTTCCGACAAACAGATTGATCGATTTAAATAGAAGACAGTAATTGGAAATACGTGATAAACAAAAGTTACATATATAGATTGTTACATTTTTATTATTGTCTCGAAAGAGACTAAAACAAATGATTTTAAAATTACTTTTATATACAAAATCATGGATACACGTAAATACATGCGTCCTCGCTCTGCACACATACATACATACATACATACATACATACATACATACACAGATATACATATATATATATATGAAATTATATAAGACAAGAGATATCATTAATTTTGATGATTAAAATACATAACTCGATTTATATTAATGTAGATAAGATTCTACGATATCGTAATTTCGTGCTTTTTAATAATTTCTTTTTTTTTTTCTTTTTTTTCCGTTTATTAAGATGGCGCCTGTAAATCTTGTAACTTTGTTATGTCACATCAAAAATATTGATATTATTTAAAAAGATATGACGTATTATAGTGCAATATCGTTATCATTGTGTCAGAATCTCTTTCTCTTTTTCTTTTTTTTTTTTTTTTTTTTTTTTTATTTCGAATTTGAACGTGCCTCGATTTTTGTGGCCTCCTTGCAGAAGAACGAAACCGATGCACGCGTTACGTGTCGCGAAGAAAACAAAGAGGCGCGTTTGGTACGAGCCGTACGTGCTCACCGACGACTTTTAAGAAGAGAAGGAGGAGGAGAATAAGTCAGAAGGATTGAGGCACGCGTGTTCCGGTAAAATATATAACGCCGTTTAAACGTTTGCCTCGCCAAGGGAAACGAGGAGATGCAAAGAGTTACATTTCGTTTCCCAACTAAACGAAAAGCTGATAAATTTGGATCGTCGAAATGCAACCTTTTGAATATGCGCATTTCACTAATAATAAACTGTTCCATGTTAAAAGCGAACACTTTCAATCGATTATTCATTTTCGAAATGTTAGACCACGATATTTCGATACTTCGTTAGAAATAATTTTCTTTCTTTCTTTTTTGTTTTTTGCTTTTTCTTCTTTTCTCTTTTTACAATGAACAAATTTTATCCAAACGCTTTCCATTTTCCTAACGTAATATCTATCTCGAATAATTTTTATATCGTTGTTTTTAACGTAGAAAGAGAGATTATTTTAAAATTAATTATTAACTTATCCGATTAATAATTAATAGATCTAAACAAACAACGATAATATTTTCCATTGATAATATCGACAATACTTATTGGCTAATCAAAATATAAAATTTCGAGCAAGTTATGATTTAACAAAAACGATTTAATATTGGATAGATTGTACTCCAATACAATTTCAAATAAGATAATTATAATTAATAATTGAAATTTTCAATGCGTCAAATCTTTCGTAATATTTATTCATTACGTTCATTGAGATATAAAATTGGGATTTTAATAATATCTGGAAAAAAGAATTTTCTTAAAGTTGAGCGTATTGAAATACGGAGTATATTGGAAATGTTCTCTGTTATAAAAAGAAGAGAACAAAAAAAAAAAAAATAAGAAAAGGCTACGTAAGCATTCGAAAAAGTTCAATTTGCTGGCTGATGCAAAACGCACGAGGGAATCCTTCTCACGCTCGTCGCGAAGAGTCACGAAGAATCGTGAGGAAATCATCATGATTTAATGAGTCATTGACACATCCTGTGACATCATACTCTTTATACTCAAAACTCATCAAATATTATTAGCAACACAAGCAGGTCCTTATGCAATCGCAAATAATTTCTTTCATAATTTTTCTTTCCCCAAAATAACAACCTTCTATCCTGTTCTTCTTGATTTCTTTCTTTTGATTCATATTTTCTTTTTTCGTTTCTTTTTTTTTTTTCTTTTTCTTTCTTTCTCTTTTTTCTTTTTTTGTTTAATTCAACGATAACTCATTCACGGCTATTTAACGATAATTACATTGTCGTACAATCTCGTATAATTTTTTTGAGATGTATTTATGGATCGCTTTAAGTTTATTTTAAATTAAGTATATTTTAATTATAAACGGAGCCCGCCGACGCATGGATTTACGTGTATAGTCATCGTCGCTCGCGCTTTACTGGATCGTCGAAAGAAAACCAAGCAAAAAGAAGACGTACGAGAGATCAGGAGGAGAAGGAGGAGGAGGAGGAGGAGGAGGAGAGGGGAAGGGAGGAAGGGGAGGAGGAGAAAAAGATATCCCCGTGCGTTTGCTCGAAAATAGAAACAGGCCTCGTTGACGGCCGACTACAAATTGTCCGCGTCATTGCCTTGCACCCTGCAAAACTGATTCTCTTCTTTCTTGGACGGGGAAAAAAAACCAAAAAAAGAAAGAAAAAAATGTGAGAAAGAGAGAGAGAGAGAGAGAGGACACCCTTAAAAGGTGGGGAACGCGTCACAACGTCAGAAATCGAAGGGTATTTGTTTCTCTTCTGTTCTTTTTTTTTTTGTTGTTGTCTCCTTTTTTTTGTTCACCACCCCCATCCCCCCGGGGGGGGGAAGGCAATATCGAAAACGAAATAGCGGAATTATTCTAAAAGAATTTTCTTTATCATCCTTTTCTTTTTTTTTTCTCTTACGATCATTCGAAAATCATCTATTACGAATTTTTCTTTGCCGAATTGAATTCGTTTCGCCATAATAATTTCCTTCCTGTTATGTGGATTAAGCTTATTACTTCTTTTGTTCCTTGTTTTTTTCTTCCTTTTCTTTTTTTTTTTTTTTTTTGTTCCTCTTACGTTAACATCATAAACAAATGTTGTGTCTTTTATAAAATTAACAAGGAGAGGTCTTTTTTGTTTGTACCTTATCCTGCAAAATTCAATCTTTTAACGAAACCATACGTTTTGTAATTTTGTATTTTAATTGTTCGAATATATAAAAGTTCTGTCGAATGAGGAGAGAAAGAGAAAAAAGAAAAAAAAAAGGAAGAAACAAAATTATATTGATGAAATATATTTTGCAACATTTGAATTTGTAACATTGTCTATCTAATGTGGGACATTTAAACGTTTTAGGTGGATAAGAACGTTAATTTGTAACGACGTGGCATCAACGATAATATTTATTACCCAACATTTTCATGGGCGGATTAAAAGGGAGTCAACCGAACGGTATACTAACACGCACTTACGTTCGTTAAAACGGTCCCTTACAGTGTTCGACTAAATCCACTTCGTCGCTCGCATAACTCTCGCTCATCGACGTCGACCTTTTTATATCGTATTTCACCGACGTAGCGCGAACGATAGATCATTTTTTTTTCTTTTCCTTCTTTTTTTTTTTTTTTTTTTTTTTTTTTTTTTCTTAACACGTCACAACCTCTTACCAAAATCAATCTCGCAAATAATTCTCTTCATTAGCGGCAATTAAAATAACAAATAAACTTATCGTTCACGTATATTTATTTATTTATTTATTTATTTATGTGTGGGTTTTTTCTTTCTTTTTTTTTTTTTTTTCTTTATTTTGTTTTTCTTTTTAATAATTTTACGCCAAGATAGTAAACGATTTTTAAATAATATATTTTCATTTAAATAATTGAATGAAAATTGTACAAATATTTCGATACTTATTATATACATGAAGAGACATTTAATAACATACGCTTTAAAACGTGTGAAAAATTGAAAATTTTAATCGATCATTTTGATTTATTTTCTTTAAAATAAAATAGCTCACCCTGTGTATATAGGTATGTATTATTAAATTCGAATTTTTATTAATATTTCCTCCTTTTTTTTTATTCATTCTTTCGAAAGAAAATTTTCCGCGAGAAAGAACGATGATGAGGTCCCATGGGACTTTGTTCCTTCAAAAATGTCACCATATTCATCAAAAAAAAAGAAATATTCATCATAAAAAAAAGAAAAAGGAACATGTTGAGAGAGAAGAAAGAAAAAAAAAAAAGTGACGTTAAAACGTAATCGTCTTTAACACCTCCGTTCTTAGAGACGTAAGAAACTATTTCCCAAAATAAATTCTCCAGGGACAATATTTAAACGTTCCGTTAATTATATTCTCATACGTCCCTTTTATTGCGTAGCATAACGAATACGTTATAATAATTAATTAAAAATTAATTAAAAACAAAAGAACTACCTACTTACATATCTGATAAAATTCGTTAATGCATCTCGTTTGTAGTATTATTTTTTATTTTTTATTTTTTTTTTTCAATGATTAAAAACACGATAATAATTGTAAATTATTTAAATTCATCAAATGGGCATCCTACGTAATACGAAACACTACACGATGATTTATAAACGCATAACTGATGACTTAATTACATCTATATATATATATATGTGTGTGTAATATAATTCGTATTTCATTATTTTGACAAACGTAGATGAACAAAATATATTTTATAATGAAACAATACGGAAAAGTTGCTAATTGAAAAATCCTTTTAGGAATGGCATTAGTTTAATTTATTTATCTTTATTTTTTTTTCTTTTTTTTTTTCTCTCTCTCTCTTCTTTTATATAAAATTAAAGCAGAAAAAACGTAAGGATATTTATAGATTTTTACTTAGTTCTTTTTTTCTTGTTTTTGTTCTAATCGCCATAGTCGATGTCGAAGAGGAACAATAAAATATGAATAAAAAATTCGGAAGACACGAGAACAGCTGTTGCGCGTTCGTTCAACGTAAGAGTTTCTTAAGAAATTTTCTACGTCGCGGGCCTTCGAGAGACGTTAAACTCGTTCTAAATCGGTTTTCTTATGGGCACAGGTGGCACGATACAAAATAAAAATTTCTACTGTTAAAAACGAATATTTTCACTGAAACAATTTAATTCAATTCAAATTAGATTCGATTTTCCAAATGATTAATATCAATTTATCTTTCGAATTTTTAAGACATTTTAGAACGAACAATAATAAAATATTACAATCCATAAATCGCATAATACATTCCATGATTAAAATATTAATGATAAAAGTATGAATTTATATAATCTCTTTAAGTATAGATCTGATAACAATTCAATTTCGTTAATAAAATTAATAAAATTTAAATTAAACGTGCGATAAATTTATATATACATATATATCTACATATTTTTTTTTTTCAATCAAAATTAATTAACATTATAATTATCGTATTTAATATCAATATCAACCAATATTGCAATTTGTACATGTCTCCCTTTTTACTTTGGAAATAATGATAAAGGAATATACTAATAATAATTATTGAAAGAGAGAGAGAGAGAGAGAGAGAGAGAGAAAGAGAGATGGGGGATGAAAAATGGCCATCGGTGAGTTCGAGTCGCATGGAAAATAAAGTGCACGTGCTATTCTTGCAGTCGATGCACGCACAGTGTTGACGCGGCTTTCTCTACGTTTTACGGGATAGGTAGGTATATTAAAACGCACACGGTGCACGTTCTGTTTGGAAAACAATGTTTCCGCAAACATCGCCGTCCATTGGTCCTCCCCCAACGTCCGGCCAGCAGCTATTTCTTTCTTTTTCCGTTCGCTCTGACCATTAATTTCGAACATCTATGAATACTTTTTACTCGGACAAACGAAATGATTCAGACAATAAATTAATCATATTTCGATCTGATATCTACGATAATTAATATTAATTATAATTAATATTAAATGCGTTGACTCGTTTCATAGATTCGTTAATGATTATTTTCATCGTTTCTTTGATGACATTATGTTTGTTAAATGGAATGTTAAAAACAAAATTAAAAATTAAAGTATGTGTATATATATACATATACATGTGTAAAATAAATCTTATAGTATATTAATGCATAAAACTAATAATTTTTTTGTGTTTTTTCTTCTTCTTCTTCTTCTTCTTTTTTTTTTTTTTTCATTAATTGGACAAGAATGAGCTTCTTGTGATGGATTGAACGTCTGGAACATCGAATGACAAAAAGAAAAAGAAGGAGAAAGGTAATACGAAAAAAAAATAGATAAACAAATAAATAAATAAATGCGATTTATGGACGACAAACAATTTATTTTTATCATCATCTGTTCACAATTGGTACAGTGCACTTAACTAATTATTTACAGTGGTGAAAAAAACGTCAACGATAAGAACGTAAGATCGTTTAATAATAATAAAAATAATATTAATTAATATTAATAATAACAATAATAATAATAATAATAATAATAATAATAATAATAATAATAATAATAATAAGTAATAATAATAGAGTTATTCAAATAATAATCTAAGCGTCCTTATCGTCATAGTCTTTCATCTCTACGATAGAAGGACATATTGCTATAATTTTCGTAGAACATTTATACATCCTTCGTTACATTTCATTGCAGTTATAATAAGTGTCGCTTTACAGTTCTGTTCTTTCTTTTCTTTTTTTTTTTTTTTTTATTTTTTTATTTATTTTTTTACTCGGATATTTTTAAATAAATATTCGAATAGGTAAAGAAATAAGAGAGAAGAGATATCGTCGCGTTGACGAAAGGAAAGGAATAGGTTTACCGTGCAAATTGATAAGCATTCGTGCTCTTCTCTCTCTCTCTCTCTCTCTCTCTCTCTCTCTCTCTCTCTCTCTCTCACTTTTATTCTCTCACATGACTCTCAGAGAAACGTTTCAATGGTTCGCGACGATATATCCCGCACGTCGTCATCGCTCCCTTCGTTGCTTACCAGACTCATTCGTTTTCTCTTCGTCCTTCGTCGGTGTCATCTTCTCTCAAAAGACTCGAAATGGAACGCGGATGAAAATCCTAGAATATTTCGCTTCCAGTCATCCAGAAATAGGAAATATCGTATACGAATTCTCTTCGTTTCGATTTTCAATTCGTTTTGTTTCTATTTTCTTTTTTCTTCTTCTTCTTCTTCTAACCCTCATCCATCCCACAACCCCATATCCATTCCCTTTAAAGACGTCATATCTTTTAACAAAAATTATAAAAAAAAAAAAAAGAGAAGAAAAGAACGGTACAGAGAGAGAGAGAGAGAGAGAGAGAGAGAGAGAGAGAGAGAGAGAAAGAAAGAAAAATTCGCGAATCCATTTGGCACGTATTCACGTACCAAAAGTAAAAAAAAAAAAAAAATCGGTTTTCCTTTTCTTTTTTCTTTTTTTCTTTTCTTTTTTTGTTTTTTCATATCGAATCGATTGATTAAACAGTTCACATGAAACACTTCGATCGCGTTTGAAATTCGACGGAGGGAAAAGCTGGTGCGGTAACGCTCGATGGCACCGTTGTTCCCATCATGGTCGGTGGAACACCGCCGACGGCTGATGTCGATGCCGTGGTACTACCTGGTTCCTCTTTCACGTTCACCACTGTGATATATGTATAAATCCATTGAATAATCTAATTAACGAGAATTAACACTTTCGCAGGACTTACGTCCCTCTCTCTATAATGTTACCAACGTTCATTCGAGGATTATCGTAGAATCGATAATAATATTAATCCTTTTAGCTAACAACGAGTGATATTCTTCTTCTTGCATTTCGTGAAAGAAAATTTAGAAATATCTCGAAAATTTCTTCGGATATATGATTCTATTCTTCTACTCTTCTATAATACTAGTCGGGTGGAAGAAGATATCGGGAAAAAAAAAAAAAAAAAAAAAAAAAAAAAAGAGGAAAAAAAAATTATGAAATGTTTACACATAAAAATTACATGGAGAACAAACAGTAAAAAGAAATCACATGAGAAATTAAAATGTCGATGTTATATTCACGAAAGTGTTAAATCGTCAACGTATTGTAAATGTTAAATGAAAATGAACTCACTTTCTGGCCAATAGCACCTTGCTGGCATCGTTTCAGTCGCCATACTGGTTTCGTGTCTTCTACCACATGCCGTGAAGGTGCTACCAAATGATCCACTGCTCATAGTTCCTGGTGATCCAGTCGTTCCACCTGGAACATCCAGGTAATTGCCTTGAAAAGCTTTGCACGGTCGTCTAATAACTCGCGAGCTCAAAGAACTGAAGTTCGGAGGATAGAGCAGAGACTCACTTAACGAAGTACTCAGTTGACTATAACCGTTCATCGTCGGTATCTGCATCGATTGCATCGATTGTAACTGTGGTTGAAGCTGCAAATTAGGAATTTAATAAAGAAAAGAAAACGAAACGTATAAAGATAGTTTATTAATATATTTCTTACCGACTGACAATGACTGTAGGATAATTGTGGTTGCTGAAGACTCCATGCACTGAAACGAAATGTGGATATTCAATAATTGCAGAAGATTTTTCTTTCTTTCTTTCTTTTTTTTTTGTTTTTTTTTTTGTTTTTTTTTTTTTTTTTTTTTTTTTTTTTTTTATATAAACATTTTCCGTCGTAGTATCGTTAATTTTATCGCATTTAATTTCGTGGATTAACAATGACGATCTGCAAAATCGTTATTGAATAATATTATCCCAGAACGGTTGGAAGTTAAAATCGGGGAATTAATTAGATATTATATTGAAGAAAAAAAAAAAAAAAAAAAAAAAAAAAGAAGAAGAAGAAGACGAAGAAGAAGGAAAGAAAGCAAGCAACATAAATGATATGTTAAAAATATTATTTGATAAAGAAATACCTCGTATCGTATCGCGCGTAAGTAGTAGGTGCATAGGAAGATGGTGTATGGGCGAATAAATTTCTAGGACCAAGATGGACATGTGTCGGCGAGAAAGGATCGCCAAAGATAGATTTGTGATAAGGAGCATTTCTGTATGGACGTTTCATACGTCTGCGTCTTCTGTAGTTACCATTTTCAAACATGTCCTCGTATTGGGGATCTACGTGAACGAAAAATGATTACCAATCGATTGTTATCAATTATTTAACAAAAAAAAAAAATTTGATTTCTAATCGACAATTTATTTCTGATATATTAATTATAAATTCTTTCTTTCTTTTTTTTTTTTTTTTTTTTTTTCCTTATAATTCTCAAAGAATAAATTAAAGAAGTTTTAAGAAGGCAAAACTTTTATCATTGGAAAAAAAAAGAAAGAAAAAAAAAAAGAAAAAAGAAAAAGAAGAACAAACAGAAAACAGACTTGACATACCGAGAGTCCAAAAGTTGCCCTTCCTTTCGCCACCACCTTCACGTGGTACCTTGACGAAACACTCGTTCAATGATAAATTATGCCTAATAGAATTTTGCCAGCCCTTTTTATTCTTCTCGAAATAAGGAAACTTGGCTGTGATATAAGCATAAATTTCGCTAAGAGTCGCCCTTTTTTGTGCACTGTGTTGTATCGCCATGGCAATCAGAGCAACATAACTGAAAGGCGGCTTGCTGGCTGTAGTTGAAGCAGGATTGCCATTACTATTGTTATTATTATTCGTTATAGTAGCTGTATTCGATCCAGCACTGTTTTCTGTACCAGCAGTAGGCGTTGATGGTGCAGAGGGTGTCGAAGGATTACTATTAGTCGTTGAACTATGAAGTCCTCCACTTGGGGAGGACACTTTGTCTTCCAGATGATGATGCTGTTGTTGTTGTTGCTGCTGTTGCTGCTGTTGTTGTTGTTGTTGTTGTTGGGATGGTGTAGAGGAGTGCATTGAAATCGTCGTATTCGGACTATGCAAGCTATGGTGTGAATGATGAAGACTCAAGGACGGATGATGAGTAGTTAGACTTTTGTTGATACCAGTAGATACGGAAGATTCCAAATCTTTCGAAGCATTGATCATGTAACCATTTTGTAGATCCGACATAAAACTGCTCACTGCGGAAAATAATCAATATCTTTTGGATTATCTTAATAAAGTTTATTAAGTCTTATTATAGTTAGTTCTTAAAAACAATTGAAGCAAAACTAACCGTTCGTTAATCTACTATCGATTGATCAATTATATAGAAGAATCGTCATCAAAATAGATAGGATATGCGAGTGAAATGAAATCGATCGTTTGTTCGGGAAAAATCTTTTTCCCTCAATTTTTTGTTTTCATGCCTTCTACGTTCTCCCCATCTATCTTCCTTCCTCTTTCTCTCTCACTCCCTCGTCATCTCTTTTTACCACGCCGGCGGCGTGTACGTGGGTTATTGGTGTCCAATTACATCCCGTTCCAGTTACACGTGCCTCACTCTACCGATACACTCGACACCGCGTACGCGCTCGTTTCTAACTAAGAAACTACGAATTTTCCGATTTTGTTACACGGAAAATCCATTATTTCATATCGTTCGTTCGATTTAACACGAGCTTCACTTTAACGAATTCAAATTTGCCGCCAATGTTCTTTTACCGACCGTCGGTAAAGAAAATCGAAATTGTATTTTTTTTTCTTTTTTCTTCTTTTTCTTTTTTCTTTTTTTCTTTTTTTCGTTCAAATTTTATACCATAATTAATAAACCTATGATTAATTTCATTATGTTCCATAAAAAGGAGAAAACAATCGAGGAAATGCTATAATCAATCGTAATAATCGTACGTATAAGATAATGGCGTCTCGTGCTCGCGGGAGGTACGTAAGGTTTATTTATTTGAAAAGTGACGGATATAGGGGCATATAAGTCATTGCTATAGCCATGCTCGCATTAGTCACGCTTCCAAGCACGGTCGAGCGTTCGCCGGTTGCCTTTTATCGCTTCGTATATCGGATATCTCGTACTAAACATCGGCTCGGTGCGCGCCTCGGGTGTCAGAGACAAGTTCCGTTTAAACGGTCCAATTGTTCTTCGCCTACACACGGGCCTGTGTACTAAAGAGATTTCTTAGAATCTCAATCGAAGGAGAACGCAGAAAATGCACGTACTACTTATTTCTTCTTTGAGTTATCGATCGATCGATCGATCGATCCATCGGTCTCCACTTTCAGGCTCGTCGATATCGTTTTACATTTTCCCCGTTTCAATTTGGATGAAGATTTATTATTGTTGTTTATTTATTTATTTATTTATTTATATTAATCGAAATGAATTTATCGAAAGAATATAATATATATCTCACGATAAAAATGTTCCTTAATCGTTATTACTTATATAAGTATTCCTCTATGTCTAATTATTAATCGAATATTATGATATAACGTGTAGATAAGATTTTTAGTTCAATTTCAATAAAATTTTATGCCTTTTTTTTATATTACTTAAGCTGTATTTATATTATTATTATTATTTTATTTAATGTTTTTATTTTTATTTTGTATCATTGTTCGTCGTTGACTTTTATCATCGACGAGAAAGGTTAAAAAGTGGGTTATGCGAAAAGATAAGAACAAAGGGATGTGAAACACGAGAAAGGGGGCTAATCGTTTAGGTCAAAGGGAGAAATATGCGATCCTCGCTAAATGATTACGATAATTTTATCGAGCAAGGACCGATAAAGCTTTCTCGTTGACTGAACACGCGAATAAAGTATGGGGGTGGAAGTGGAGAGGGAAGAAAGGAAGGAAGAGGATCGTACAGATATGCGATAGTCATAACACAAAACATCGATTAATCTCATCGTCGTTTATCGCCTTACTTAAGGTGACCTGGTACCAGCCATATATAATATATATATATATGTATATATTCCCTTTTAATTTTTTTTTTTAAATTAACAATACATTTTCCCATTGTTGCTATTTATTTTCAACTTCCCCCTATTCCTTTCAAGTTCAATTAAAAGAAAAGTAAGAGAGAACGAGATGTAAAAATATAATTCGTGTAAATTTTACTAAAGAAAAAAAAAAAAAAAAAAGAAAAGAAAGGAAAGGAAAAGATAAGAAAAAAGAAACAAAAAAAAAAGAAAATATTGAACTTAACGTCAACACGTTAATAAATAATTAAAAGGAAATAATTTCTATTCGTAACGATGTTATAAAAATCATCAATGTTTTTTCTTTTTCCTTTTTTTTTTTTTTTTTCTTCTTTCTCCAATAGATATCGATCGGAGTGATCTATCGATCGGATCCATGAGCGAAGAGAGAAGTATACGGACGATCACTGTTATGACAACGAACGGTCACGTTATCCCAGTTTTGAAAACAGTATTTCTCCTCGCTCTCACTAGGACGATACCGGTCGATCCGTACATTGGAGAAACGGAATACCATTTCGATAGCGTCGCATTAGGGAGATCTTGTTTTCGTCCCCATCACAGTATGAACGAGGAGACACGTGTTCGTAACCCATTTCCAGAAGGCATCAGCCATGGACAACGTCGAAGGAGATCTGATATCCTTCGAATTCGAAACATTGACGTAATTAATATCCCTCCTGCGATCGTACAAATTTTCTAACTAGGATAATACATTATTTTATAACATATATATATATATATATATATATATATATATATATATATATATAAAAAGAGAATTCCAATTAACAAACTCGACGTCATATTCGAATATTACGAAAAAAAAAAAAAAAAAAAACAAAAAGATTATCATCGTATAATTTTCTTATTACTCAATTTTATTATCAAACTTAACTCGTAAATATTTGTCTATATTTGAGAAAAGTAAATAGATGGATATTATGTTATGTTTATATTTTATGATTAACAATTTGTGATTATGAGAGATTTCCCATTAATCAGGAGCAATGACAGATAATAGGATTAATATACTATGATACTGTTTGTTCTGACATAGTATATTAAGCTTGACAATGAATACATTTACTGTATCGTTCTAAAGGATACAATAATATCTAGATATATAATGTTAAATTTACGTTTCTAAATTGATATTAGCTAACTAATATCTTATTCAATTTAGGTATTAGTATGAATTATTATTATAAATGAATAGGATCAATTTCTTTTTTTTTTCCATTTACAAACATTGAATAATAAAGTAACGATGAAATTCAAATAGATCATTTATAATATCAATAAGTTTCTAAATTAGATTTCACTTATTGATCGATCGATCGATTGATTATGTTTCATAGATAAATATGACGAATGAGAGGCTGAAGAGAGGAAGATTGTCAGTCATCTTCGTTGCAGAAAACGGCGGCATTCGCATTCCTGAAATGCTGCGAGTTCCACGAGGAATCGACGGCATCCGGTGCCGATAAGCGAAATACAATACTTAAATGACATCACTCTGTGAAATGGCAGAGACCTCCCTAACAGGAGCGACGACCAAAACGATCGGCGTTTCTTCTTCGAATCAGGATAATCACTCCTTTTCTCTCTCTCTCTCTCTCTCTCTTTTCTTTTTTTTCCTTTAAAAATCTCTCGAGTACTAACTCGAGTACTAACTCGTACCACAAACCATGAACTCATTTCACGTCCCACAAAATTTGCATACTCGATGAAATGTCAGCTGAAGCGTCTTTTTTTTCTTGCTTTCTCTCTTTCTCTCTTTCTTTCTTTCTTTCTTTTCCGTTTTCTTTTTCTTTTTCTTTCTTCTTTCTTTTTCTTTTTCTTTTCTTCTTTTTCTTCTTTTTTTTTTTTTTTTTTGTACAAGGACAATACTTGCGAAACGTTGCAATAACTATTACGAAATTGCAAATCTTCGAAAGTGCTGACGTTCATGTAATCGAGAGAAATAAAATATCCATGAATTATTGATTATTAATTAAATTGTGTAAAATCACGGGAGATTATTTGTTTTATCTATGTGCCAAAATGGTTGGATATTATTTTCAATTAAAACGTGACAGGACGATTATCATTGTTAATAATAATGTTTTTTTGTTAATATTTCGCTTGTTATTCGAACATTCTCTCTCTCTCTCTCTCTCTCTCTCTCTCTCTCTCTCTCTCTCTCTCTCTCTCTCTCTCTCTCTCTCTGTCCCGTTTCATTTTCTTCGTAATGAGAATACGCAGCTGCGAAAGTTTTTCAAAACAATTGTTGGCACGTGCAACCTGCACGAAGAGTTACGAACTGCAAGAGACGAGGGGGTTGTATAACGATAACTCAAGAGGGTATTCGGGGGTTGTTTTGCAGTGCTAATCAAGAGCAGATCGAGTAGCAACCGAGAGGACTCGCGTGCTATTTCCAATCGCCATCTTGATATGCGTCGACAGCACGTGACTTTTTATCGGGATGCAATTAGCCATTGAATGAATATATCGAAAATATAATATACCATCGTTAATTTGATATCTGATAGTCGCGTTTGAGCCAAACGATTCGACCTTCTTCTTCTTCAAAAAAAAAAAAAAAAAAAAAGAAAAATAATAATAACGAAAGGAATCAATATCAAACGAAACGAGTTACATTATAGACTCATATTATAGACATGGATTATTCATCTTCGTGGCAATGAAAGGATGAGAAATATTTCAAATAAAAAAGTTTTACTTAAATTAACGAATACAAAGGAAAATGAAGTTCAAGAAAAAGACGTAAACGCACGGTATTGATATCTGAAGTTTTCTCAACGAACGGAAAAATTCTTATGGCAATGAAAGACAATAAAAAAAAATGATAAAGAATGGAGAGAGAGAGAGAGAGAATGAAAAAGAAAAAAAAAAGCAGAAAGTGGAATTATGACAGAGACGATTGAAGTCGATAGAAAAACGAGTACGGTTAAATAAGTTTGTGTTGTACGAAGACAAGAGTGGCGGTAGGGCGAGCATAGCAGAAGTTAAAATGGGAAAAGAAAAATTGAAAGAGAGAAATAAAGAGTATATGAGAAAAAAGAGAGAGAGAGAGAGCCGAGGTTGGGGCAGAGGGTCATCTGAACGACGATAGTTCATCTCCCGGTATCTTTTGTGTGAGCCAATCATCGGCCGGTATCTCGACCTCGACTTCGACCTCTTTTTCATCGTTTCTTCTTGATGGTGCAAAAAAAAAAAAAAAGAAAAGAAAAAAGAGGCCTATCGATCCGATCTTAATCGATCTCAAAAATTTATATTATCTCATTATACGATCTATTTAAATGACCAATATCAAAAATAACAAATAATTTTTTTTTTTTTTAATCGACGTTAAAGGAAAAGAAAAAACAAAGAGAGAGGGGGCAGGGAGAGGGAGAGTATTTAAAAAAAAAAAAAAGGAAAAAAAGAAGAAAGAAGAATCGAATAAAAATAGAACAATGACGTAGAAAAACGGAACAACGTTCGTTGATGCATTTCGCATAAATTTACTTTTCCTTTATCATTCTCTTTCTCTTATCAATGATTGTTCTTATTTAATATTTTATCGTTTAAATAGATATTATAAACTTTAGCGTTATCGAAGTACCGAAAAATCAAAGAAATGCGAACGCTTATGATATCAAGGCCTCGAAACGTGATTTATAAATATGTGTATGTATATGCGTGTACGAACCATACGTATCCTTTTTCTTCCTCCCTCATTATCTCTATCGACGTTATCGTGTTTACTATAGCGCATACGCAGCGGGAGCGTTGTTTTGCACTCGTGCATTGTACGAGCTCTCGAGGCGTCAAATGATGATCGGTCATCCCATTCGGCTCCCGATGATGATTCGAAATCAGAGAGCAAAGTCGAGGACTAGTTAACGAATCGACATTAATTATTATATGGTTTGATAATTAATAAGGTGGATACAATTCGACAACTATAATATATTCATTATAATCCGTATCCAAATTAAAAATATGAAAGAAATGAAAAAGGAAGAGAAAAATGAAATTTTCCAAATTCTGATATTATTATTATTAATGATATTAATTTGTACGTATTAGCATACGATTATCGATAATATATTCTTCAGGCAAATAATTATAACGATTAAATAATTATCCGAGTTTATAAATAAATCATCGATAAGTTTCTATTAACTTTATTATAGATTAATCATTTAATCGTATAATCGTTTGTACGTAGAATGACGTTGAATGTCAAGTTTTTCTTATGTTTAAACTTCATTTACGTTATTTTATAAAATTCGAATTTCTTTTCTGAATAAAAAAAAAAAAAAAAAAAAAAACAAAAAAAGAGAGAGAGGAAAAAAAAAGAAAAAAAAAAAAACTGAACTCTTTACGAGCGAACTTTTAAAGTACAAGTTTATCCATTGGCTCACGATTCGCGGGAGAGTAATGCTGTTTTATCGAAAACGAAGCTTTTATCGTGAAACTTTGACAGTTTCTATCAAGCTCGTAGTCGGTGTTTATCAAAACGTAATGCTCGGCCCATTACGATAGCGTCCATATTCCGTTATCAATCGTAATTTACTCCTTCTCTCATTTTAGCCCCTTCTTCACCCTCTGAAAAAGCGTGCCCTTGTTTATTACGTATCTATTTTAATGCATTAGTCCAACTAAAGATTAATCGTTTCACGTTCCGATTTCAATATACAAACAAAATTTCATTATATATTAAATTAAATCTCATCTCGGTGCTATCATCTTTGTAATCTTTCTTTATTTCATTTCGTTATCATTTTTCTTCCTTTCTTTCTTCCTTTCCTTCCATATCACTCATTTCAATATCAAATATATTTAATAACAATCAATAAGATTTAAATGAAAGAAATCGATTAATTATCGATTGAAATGTATTAATAATGAATTAATCGTAGAATTAATTAATAATGAAATCAAATATAACTATCCGATAGAAACGAATTATATTGTTTCGATTTTATTGAATTGATAAAAATTGACTTTTTGACTTTTCCGAAGGTCAAACAGTTCCAGCTCTAGATTATATCGAGTAACAAAGTTAAAAAGTCAGTAAGTCGATTTGGTTCTTCTCATCTAAATGCGAACCGTGCGAGAAAAGATGTTCGGCTCCTCGGGGGCAAGAATCCTCGAAACGCTGTCGTTGGGCGATACATCAGCTTGCCCGAAAGCACGCAGCCTTCCCGGATTAGCGACCATAACTCTTATGCCAAGCACTCTAAACAGGCCGATTCCGAAAACACACGACTCGTGCGCTCCTTAGCTCGATCCACGATTTTCTTTTTCCTTAGAGCGTGTGACGATTTTGGATTCTGGACCGCCGCCGCGAGAAAATTGAAGAAATCTTTCGCGATCCTTAGAGTTGACCTCTTTCAAAGGACAATTAACACTAGGAACGAGCTAAACCCTCAAAAAATGACTTTAAAGAATTTTAAAGAAATTTCTTATTTTACCAATTATCGATATCATCGTTATTAACATCAGTATTATTAATCGAACATTGTTGTTCTTTATTTATTATTATTATTATTGTTATAAAATTAAATAAATTAGTATTATCAATGACAATTTTATTCGGCGATATAATCAATCTAATCGAATGTTTCTTCTCTTCCGACGAACTTTCGAATAATTATTCAATCGTCAGAAAGTATTTCATCGAAATTTTCGACAAATGATTTCCTTGAAATCGATGAAACTTCGTATGTTTGTCAATTTATTAATAAGCTTTATCGATATATAATACGTCCAATATCTTTATTAATTTATTTCATTCATCTTAATATTTTAGATAAAGATTATTACAATTTCCAAAGGATAAGATTAAAGATCATTTGAAGAACGTTCGATTGCTAATTAGAAAGAGTATCGTTACGAGTCATTCTTAATATAATATCGAGAATATTGAAGTTACGTTGGTCTAGAATTTCACCTTATGAGTGTCGCTCGGTCACGGGTTAATCGCAAGAGGCATAATTTATCTCGAATCTACTTCTCTCTCTCTCTCTCTCTCTCTCACACACACACTCTCTCTTTGTCTGTCTCTGTCTCTTTCAAACATTAAACGATTAGCATATAATAAAAGTCCAAGTAATATGAGCCCTTCGTTCTATCGTCTCATCCTGAAATGTTCTTTTTGCTTGCTCGCATGATAGCGGAAAGTCGAAGCCAATGAAATCGGCTCGAGTCGAAGTCATCGTGTCAGAAATCAGAGAAGATCATTTTTCTTATCGCATTATTTTTTTTCTTTTCTGTTTTTTTTTTCCTTTTTTTTCTTTTTTTTTTTTTTTTTCTTTTCTTTTTTCTTTTCCAGTACTTTTTGACTAGAATTATATCGAGTAAGATAGATAAAGAGACGAAATAAAAAGTAAAACTTTTAACGTTTGCGACCGAAACGTAAAAATATACTCAATATAAAAATGAATATAATTATTAAATGACTGTGATAATTTTCTATTGACATATTTTTTTTCTTCTTTAACTTCTTCTTTTTTTTTTTTTTTTTTTTTCATTTGTTTTTCTCTTTTTCTTTTTTAGCTCGTCTTCCATTAGAAACAATCTTTCCTCGTAGATTCGTCTACATTAGACAATCGTTAAGGAAACGAATAGAATAGGAAAAAAAAGAGAGAAAGAAAAATAATCTCTCAGGATCTTTATATCATTGCGAGCAAATATTTAATTAGAACGAATTATAATTAATTTTTTTTGTCAAGCTTTAAGATCATCGAAGACGATGGCGTGAAAAGAGCTCGCAAATATCTCTCATTTAACGAGCTGTAAGCCGTTAATATAAGACGGTCAACTATTTCGTTTGTACGAAGACAAATGGCACGAACCGGTAAGATAATCATCGATAAATATACCAAACGAGCTCTTTATCCTAAGTTGTCACAAGAGAATCTATTTTCACGTACGGCCATAATCTATCTACATATGTATATCTATTATAACTTTTGTGCTATCTTATTGATAGGAAAAGAAAAGGAAAAAAAAAAAAAAGAAAAAAAGATGGAACGAATATGATCGTTTTGTTTTATAAAACAAAACAATAACTTCATTCCCAAACATCATTTATATTATAAAAAATAATTCTCTCTTTTGATAATAATTTAATATATATATATATATATATAATTAAATCGTTTAATGATCGAGTGAACAATTTTCAGGGATTTTTTTTCAAATTCGTTTAAAACACGATCGATGAAGTAGATATTAAGACAAAAAAAAGTCTCTCAATTTGTAAATGTACTTGACACGTTTTCTTTAGGATGACTATTAAGCAAAATGATTTTCATTTCAAAGGGTACGACAAGGTAATGACTATCTGACGAGAACTATGATCGCAGGAGAGAATGTGACTAAATGGTGCGTGGAAAGATCAGGATGCAGCCTCTCGCGGTATATCACTTTTCTCTCCCCTTCCGTTTCTTCTCTTTCTCTCTATCTCTTTCGTTCGCTAGCACTCTAATTCTTCTTCCACCATCTCTATCGTTTTCCGCTTTGGCCTCCCTCGCGAGCGTGACACTCGACAGCTCCGCGGTCTTGTATTATTAGAACGGGCCGTTTAGCGAGTACGAAAAACGAAGAGAAAGAAATACATAGAGAGAGAGAAAGAGAGAAGGTGAAGAAGCTATCCTCGTTCAGGATACATATTACGCAGAAATCGTTTCGAACTGATAGAAATACTTTTCAGATTATTCTCTCTCTCTCTCTCTCTCTCTCTCTCTATCTATCTTTCTTTCTTTTTCTCTCTCCCTGTGTCTCTTTTTTTTTTGTTCATTTTCCCCACAAAATCTCTGAACAAAATTGAATGTCGATTATCGTGACAATAATTATAAAATAATTCTAAATCTTTATTCTTTCATGTTATTACAATGTAGACGATTAATTTTTATAGGTTTTTCTTTTTTTTTTTTTTTTTTTTTTAATAAGATTACTTTTATAATTCATGAAATGATTATCCTATCGATTATCGTAATAATAATTATAAAATTGTTCTAAATCTTAATACTTTTATATTATAGCGATGTGGACGATCAATTTTTGTAAACATTTTTAATTAGATTACTTTTATAAATTAATGATAATAATTATTTTAATAGAGTAAGATTATTTTATATAGATATCATTCCTCTGCAAATTCTTATAATTAATTCTATTAATTAAGATTTTATTATGACTTAACCGATAAAGTTGTATATATTTAGATTATTATTTTTCTTTCTTTCTTTCTTTTTTTTTCTTTTTCTCTTTTTTTCTTCTTTTTTAATAAAAACATGAAGTTCGAGAATAGAGAGTATCTATAATTTATAAGCTCACGTGGTTAAAACTCTTTTTTATATTTTTTTTTTTTTCTCTTTAGCCGCGAGATATTAGGGACGTTTCGTAAATAACACAAAGAAATGAGAGTGAGTATAGAAACATATATACATACCTTGATGAAGTGGCGGAAGTGGGGATGGTGGAGACAGCTGAAAAGGCTCCTGTTTTATTTTTAAGGAGTGAGGAGAATCCTGTATACTGCCTAGTCCTGCAGTACCTAGGCTACCGTTGCCCTGTTGCAGCTCCTAAAAAAAAAAAAAAAAAGATAAGATACTGTCCTCTTCTTTTTTCTCTTTTATTTTTTTTTTTTTTGTTCTTTTTCTCTCATTATTTACGATAATCAGTATCCCACTCTATAGGATGATATATTTATATCATCCATCATGAGATATTTATGATCTACTTCATATAAAAAAAATATTTCATTTTCATGAATTTCGATCTATAACGAGAAAAGAATTTTTCTTTCTTTGTTTGTTTGTTTTTTTTTTTTGTTTTTCTTTTTTCTTTTTTTTTTTTTTTTTTTTTTTTTAAAGAGAAATCTAACCCTATTATTGCATTATCCTTATATTTGCTAATATAATTGAAGAAATTTTACGAAACATTTATTTTTTTAAATATAATTCCTTTAATAATGTAAAATAAGGAATAACAAGCGTTAGTTCGGAATTAGTTTAAAAAGTGATTAATTTCTATATCGTATATGATAGAAATCGTTTTGTTTATAAATTTTCGAAAACGTTTAAGAAGAAGGAGGAACGAGAAGAAGGAGAAAGAAGATACAAACAGACAGAGCGAAGGACTCCAAAGCCAAAAGACTTTTGGCTTCAGGCTTGTGATGTTTGAAGTGCCGTCGCCGGAAGCTTACAAACACCGACGCTGTGTTGTGACATCGTATTATGCCAGGCGAAACTTACGATCTCACTAGATCGTTAATTTGCAATCTGGTTTTACGATGCCTAGTTTGCACGCTTTTGCGAGGGTTCCTCTCTACGAAATTGTTACACGTAACTATATCCATTGAATATTCAAAATAAAAAGAAATTATGCGAACGTTTTTAATAGAAATCAAATTTTTTTTTTACATTCGTATCTCTCTCTTTCTCTCTTTCTTAGATATAACTAAATAAGATCTACCTAGATACAATGATATTAAGTTTGATTTTATTAATTAACGTAATTGACATTATGATGATGTATTATTATATTTTTAATGTTCATAAATCTGACACTATTTTGAATTTTTTTTTTTTTTTATTTTCTTTTGTAATAACTTTTACTTTGCGAAGGTCCCTATTAAAATATATGAGAGGAAGAAGGAAAGAAAGATCGATTTGGATCAACGACCAACGAGTCAGTTTCTTATCAATTTATAAGATAAAACGTCTTAGTTTCTTATAGTACAGAACCATCGTCGTTTCTTTTATTTTTAGTCATTAATTACTTAGAAAGGAAGAGAGAGAGAGAGAGAGAGAGAGAGAGAGAGAGAGGGAAAAAAAGAGAAATTAATTGAAAATCATAAAAATTTTGTTTTCCCCCTAACATGAAATTTTATTTGTATCGTCAATATCAAAATGCAACTTTGTCCTTTCTCTCTCGTTTTCAATGTCACCATCATGTAAATTATTCTGCGGATTATTTCGGTTTATTTGTTTAGTGAAAATAACAATATATACGATACATACTATGGTCGATTGTACCTAAATTGTGGCGGATCGATTGTTTAACTTGGCCAAGGATGATTTTCTTCTTCACGCCTGATCATCGAAAATAAAATATAATACGAAGCTCGTTGGCAAAGATAATTTTTATTTAACGGCTTTGTGGCTATTTAGATTAACGTGGCTATTTAGAAATAATCATTTTATTTCTTCAAAGTATTACGAAACGATAATGTATTCGAATGTAGAACACTATGAAAATTTTATAATTCTTTTCTTTTAATTTTTTTACACTTTGAATTTTTATATCGCCAGATAAACGAACTTTTGTTTTCCTGAAAAATTTGCAATCAATGAAATTTCTATATCTGTGTTATTATTCATATAATATTTTATTATATAATTTCTATTTCGATAGAAACGAAAGAATTAATTTAATAAAGTTGAATTTATAAATTTTCACGTTGATCTATTTATCTTATAATTTTTATAAACCATCCTATTTAAATCTTCGATCATGCGACGGGAGCTGAACAAGTCATCCGATTCTTATCGATTGCCAGTACAGTAAACGAAAACCTTTGCGTATCGATCGAGCACAACAACCAGCGATAACCCACATTCCGTTCGATTCATTAAAGACGAACAAGAAAGATTTATCTGCTAATTACACGAGACGGGTTCAACGAAGACGAAAGACATGAGGCAGGAACGGATAGACCGAGAAATCAAGAAATTCATTCCGCAATTCAAGAAGATCGAAGATAGATAAGGTGCCATCGAAAAGACGTAAATGGATTAAGATTGCGAAATTTTCGAGGTCATAACCTTGACTTTTCCTCATACGCTTCTTCTGCCACGAGGAAGATAAGAATGCGAACGAGATCAAATATTTACACGTATTTAAAGAGATTGATTAATATATACGCACGTGTATAGTTTAGCAGAAAATTACTAATCAAAGATAATTACTCATACATCATACATAGATATGTAATACATACCTGCTTGCATGGATATTGAATTTCTTTCATCTTCTTTTTTTTTCTCTTTTTTCTTTTTCTTCATTTCTTTTTTTTACGATTTCCACATTCAAATACGACACCAAATACCACAGTCGTCCGTTATTAAAATAAGTTATAAGTCGTCTGATTCGTCGTATTTGAATGTGGAATTTATGGAAAAAAAAAGAAACAAACAGAAAACAAAAAAGAATGAAGGAAATTCAATATCAATGCATCTAGATATTACATATGTAAGTATGTAAGATGCATAATGAGTGATTATCTTTTATTAGTAATTTTCTAACAAATATATATGCATATATATGATAAATTTCTCTAAATATGTATAAATTTATTTGATACTGATATAGAGTATAATACAATTATATAATATAATTACGTAATACAATAAAATTATAGATAATAGTAATATAATCATGAAAAAATTGATAATATATATAAAAAATATAATTGAAAAACATATAATATATAACTGAGTCGTGTTCACAAGTCAAAATCGATTAAGTTCATTTTTGGAATTTTCTTCTTTAAATATAAATGTCAAAGCGCTCTGATCGAGTCCTCACTTTTTATATTCATAATAAAACGACAAAAATTTTCTTTTGGCGTTAAAAAAAAGAAATTTATTTCATAAGCCAATAAATAATAATTCGAGGGAATAAAAAGTAATTTCTTTCATAAGCCAATCTAATTAACTCCTGTGTATTCTAACGTTGCAAATGATGCGATTCAAACGTAATAATAAGGACCTTTTAAAAATACTACAATATTTATTCGTATTTATATTTTAAAGGGAATTTTTTTTCTTTTTTCTTTTTTTTTTTTTTTTTTTTGAAAAACAATTTATATCATTTCATAACAATTTCTCCACACTTTTGTTTTATAGAATTAATCGATTTGACAAGTTACAGGTGAACTGTACGATATGAAAAAAATATTGATATGATAGATACACTAAGATACCAATAAATATATCTATAATAAATTTATGATAGCAATATTTGTTTTTATTTCCTTTTGTTTTGTTTTGTAAATAACGATTTATATATATTGTCATGTAAGTTTAAATGAGATGAAAGATAATAACTTACCCCGGAGACAGGAATGACGTGCGAAACCATTCTGGTCCTGTCTTGTGCGGAGTAGTTCATAAAGATGTTCGCCGCCGTAGCTGCATTTACACGATGCTGCTCGACGAAATCCTCCCAGTAAACGGAAAGACCCTCCACAGTTGCAGCTTCGTCGTACCTCTTTCCAAGCCGATTTACCTCTTTATCCTCCACCGTCGCTACGGCACTTCAAAAATCTTAACTCGAAAGATCTCTTTCTTTCTTTCTTTCTTTTTTTCTTTCTTCCTTTTCGTTTCGTTTTTTGCTTATTTCTTTTTTTTTTATTTTTATTTATTTATTTATTTTTTTTTTTTTTGTTCTTTTTTATTTCTTTCAATCGATCCTCATTTCGAGCCTTATCGTGCGTTATCACTCGAGAAAAAGCATACGCGCGATTTTTTGTCGAATTTTCGTCGAAAAAATCAAATTTCCCGGTCGAATATTTTCGATTGATTCACCGATCAGCACGACGATCGTTGTTTGTTTTCTTTTCTTTTTTTTTCTTTTTTTTTTTTTTCTTTTTTTTCTTTAATACCTTCTTCGAGAATTATTACGAGAAGTCACGATCATCGGTGTCGTTAACCTGTGAAAGAGAAACACAGAGAGTTCTTTTTAATATTATTTTAACGATTATTTATTTCATAATTATATTACGTTTATTGAAAAGAATAATTTTGTAATTCAAGGACGATTTTATTGTTAATTAACGAAACGACAAATTATATTAAATTCTCTTAAAATGAATAATTTTATTCATATTAAATTGACAACAATTAAACGTGGATATATAAAAATCATGAAAAATATAAATGAAAGGAGAAGAAAAAAAAAAAGAGAAGAAACATAACGATATAAGATTTAATCAGTCTGTAAATATTTAAAAATATTTCGTAAAATGCCATGATTATTTTCAACATATATATATATATATATATATATATATATATATATATATATATATAAAATAAAAAAAGAAAAAAAACAGGCATTCCTCTTTGATACAAAATATATAAGATATACCTTATTCGAGTATTATAAACGATATAATCCTGTTGACAGGTCGAACAGATTGAATCCGATGTTTAAAGGTTAGAGGACAAAGAGTTTAAACGGAGGCGACAACGAAACGTGGATTTAATGGGTTTAAAAACAAAAAGAGAGAAAGAATGGGAAGAAGGGAGAAAAGGTAGGATGGTGGGTGGATGGAAGGGAGGAATGAAGAAACAGAACGTGTTCTGTCGTTGAAGAATGATTCTAGCACGCGGAGAAGTAGTCGTGAAACACGAGGAACGAGCCGTTTCTTGAAGATGACGAGAACGCGACAGCTGAACACTTAGCGACCTGAATACATAGGACAACGATCGAATAGTCGAGAAAAAGGAATAGCATATACATAGTTTTCCCCAGAGAAGCATCAAAACTTCCGTCGGTCTTCCGAACACACACGTACAAACAGAGAGAGAGAGAGAGAGAGAGGGAATTTTTTTTTATATTTGTTCTTCTTGTGAAAATGACCTCGAATATTCTCATTGATTTGTAATTTTCAAAAATAATCTATACGTATCGGTATTGATGATTGGTATCTGATAATTTGATTATCAAGATAATGAAATCATCGATCAAAAAAATCTTATATCAAAACAATAATTGTATCGTCGTTTGTAAAGATTTTTATTGGGGGGAAAAAAAAGAAAAAAAAAAAAAAAAAATAAATAAATAAAAAAAGGAACGATCGATATCAAGCTGATAAAATTGTAAATTTGATCGATTAGAAAGGAGAAACGAAAAAAAAAGAAAAAAAGGAAAAAAAAATCAATTGAAAACCTTTCATCTGACATGATTCCTTTCAAATGCAAATACGACATCTGTATTTATATCGTTATATAAATTATCTTGTTTGTTTATTTCTTTTGCTTATTTGATTAATGAAAACTTATTCATTCAAGGGAACTTATTTCATTTCCTTATAATTCCTATATTTCAGATACAAATCCATATAAGACATTTATCACTTGATTCGTTCGATAATAAATTGCAAACTTTTAGAAAGTTATTTTACTAGGATAAATAGTGATACTCCGTTTATTCAATACTATACATATACATGCGTTATTCATTCGATTGATTCCCAATAAAATTGATTTCATTTGTATTATCACACGTGGCATGCCTTGTCATTAAATTTGTTCTAAAGGTTATCAATAAACTCGGATTAATTAGAAAAAGGACAACACTCTTCGTAACTCTCTCTCTCTCTCTCTCTCTCTCTCTCTCTCTCTCTCCTTTTCTTTTTTTTTTTTTTTAACTTACGCGTGCATATGAAAAGACGTTTATCTGAATGGAGTTAAAGAAGAAATATTTATCTCGCTGTTTAGTAAACATCTCGTCGAGACCATACAAATCTTGAGAGATCATGGAACAAAGTTTACAAACTCTTCACGATCTCTCACACTCTTCGTAAACGAAAAGGCACGAGCCTTCTTCGAGATATAATTTAAATATACAAAATTGCAATGTGTGTTTCTCTTTTTCTCTTTTTCTCTTTTTCTTTCTTTTTTCCTTTTTCTTTGTTTTTTGTCCTCTCTTGTCCTCCACATTTTCTTTCGACTTTATATTCTATTTGATAATAATATACTTAACATGAAAACGATCGAGTTTCTTTTAAGAAGGAAAACATTTGTATACAAAAAGCTATTGTTTGTTTGTTTGTTTTCTCTCTTTTTTTTTTTTTTTTTTTTTTTTTAACTACACGGTATCATTCTCAATTTCTTTAAAGTCGTTTATGAGAAAACTTTTATGAGACTTCAAGATATTTTAAGGATGAAAAATTTTAAAATGACTGAAATTAATGAGATCTTTATCGAAATGACAAAATAGATGATTACAGGAGCTGCACGCTCGAATGTTAACGACGTTTGTTTGCCGTCGGCTAATTTTTAATGATAATATTTGAACAAAGGATATCAATGAATGCGAAGACATAATTTTGAACTTAAGAAAGAGTTATGAAATTTGAAGAAAAAAAAAAAAAAAAAAAAACCGCAAGATCGTAAAAAAATCCACAATACTTTCGTATTATTTATAAGACTCTCGCGTGTATATGTTACTTTTGAACTTGGAACTTTTTATCTTCTCTCATGCTTGAGGACGATAAAGTTCTGAACAAAAAAAAAAAAAAAGAAAAAAAAAGAAAAAAGAGAAAAAAGAAAAAAACGAAAACGTTAGAAGAGATTTAAATAGATTTATAGAAAAAAATCGTCGACGACGTCATAAACGTTCGAGCGACGGAACGTGAACGACGATAAGGGTTTTATTCTCCTCGTCATTTTGTTTGCGAAATATTTCAAAAGATTTTTCGTTATCATTTAAAAATAATCGATTAATATTAAAATCCCTTTACGATCTTAGAGATCGATTCGATTATTAAAATGTCCATTTAAACATTTTCACCTTTAATAAATATCTAAGATTGAATATACGAATTATATTAATTTTCAATTTTCTTCTCCTTTCTTCTTCTTTCCTTTCGTTTCTTTTTTTTTTCCTTTTTTTTTTCTTTTTTTTCCTTTTTTTCTCTACAATCTCGAAAATCAAAAAAAGAAATTCCTTAAAAGGTTTCTCATCAATCCCTCGAGAAAAATTCAAAAGAAATGATAATAACTTTTGATATCGTTTGTAAACAAGAACGTAATCGAGAAGAAACACGACGAGTTCTTGGGAACCGATCGCACGACTGATTCGATCATCTTGCAAAGTTACCTCGTCGAATTATAACTCTTCGAATATATCCTTTAATAATAAAACATCAGATTGTAGCGTGACATTTCGAAATTCTCTATTACGTTCAACATATATATATATATATATATATATATACTTTAAGAGCGATTCTCTCTTTATTGTTTTTGAGAAAACAATTTTAATTAATTAATTGCAATTGAAGAAGCTCGAGAAGAATTAATATATTTTAGAGAGGAAGAGAGGGAAAAGAAAAGAGAAAGAAAAAAAGAAGAAAAAAAAAAAAAGAAATAAGAAAAGAAAGAAAAGAAGAAGTATAAACAAAGGAAAGGATAAGAAAAGAAAAGAAAAAAAGGAGCAAGAGAAGAACGAAAGGAGAAAAGAAAATTACCTGCCTGTCGGTCAATCCACTCGAAGTAGATCAATTAATCTTATCAATCCCTCGGGAAAAATTCAAAAGAAATGATAATAACTTTTGAAATCGTTTGTAAACACGAACGTAGTCGAGGAGAAACGCGACGAGTCCTCGGGTACCGATCGCGCGACTGATTCGATCACCTTGCGGAGTCACCTCGTCGAATCATAATTTTCGATCGGCGAAGAGAAAGAGAGAGAGAGAGAGAGAGAGAGAGAGAGAGAGAGAGAACACGACACTCACATTCACATACGTACACCTACACTATGTCAAAAGCGCCGGCAGCAAAAGGAGCTTTCGCGTCGAGAGAGAGATGGGAAACTGAGATCGAGAGAGCAGTTTTGCCTTTTGCTCTCTTTCTCTCTCTCCCTCTCTCTCTATCTCTCTCTCTCTCTCTCTCTGTCTCTCTCTCTCTCTCTCTTGTTCTCTTTAGTTACGTGGTGGAGAAACGTGTAGGCGGAGTTTCTGTGCTTCTCTCGTTGAGAGGACATCTCGATCCCTCCTCCTATTTTCTCTTTTCTTCTCTCTCTTTCTCTCTCTCTCTCTCTCTTTCACACGCGCGCACACACACACACATATTTACACATACATACATTCTCTCTCTCTCTCTCTCTCTCTCTCTCTCTCTTTCTGCTTCTCTATCCTCCGGCTACACGCCCCTTTCTCGATTTTATCCGTGGCATAGAATCAATGAAAAAATAGGATTCACCATGACTTATCTTAGATCAGTTTCATAATTCTTTTTGTTTTATTTCTTTGTTTTTCTTTGTTTATTTCTATCGAAAAATTAATAATATTTGAGAGAGAGAGAGAGAGAGAGAGAGAGAATGATTAAGTGTCAATTGTTCCATTTAAGATCGTTAATTTAAAGACCATACAATGTATAAAAAATAAAAGAAAAAAATTTACATGGGACGAAAAAATTTCTTTGAATTTTTTTTATTGCCTCATCTTCAAGGAAGTTTAATCAAATACTTTGCAACGATGAAATTGGTAGACGAATGATGGAACGAAATGAATCGAGAAATCTTTCTCTTTTCGTTTCCTATTTCTTTTTTCTTTTTCTTTCTTTCTTTTTCCCTCCTCTTTCTTTCTTTTTTTATTTTATAAAATTTTTATCATTCTGACGTGATAACACTACTGGTAGGTAACAAGAATGGGCTTCGTGATTAAAAAAAAAAAAAAAAAAAAAAAAAGAAAAAAAAGGAAAAACCCAGGCGTTATGAATTCAACGTAACCAAAATGCATTCCGCAATGTATTCTGAGAAAGTTGTCTTTTGCAATGCATGTTTTGTTACGCGATTGGTAATTTAAACAGTTTGAAATAAGGTCAAAGAACGAAGTGTTACGTTCGTTGAAATTCGCGAATGATGCAAAAAAAAAAAAGAATAATATATATTACATCGACGAAGTTTATAAATCGAAGAAGAAAAGAAGAAAGAAAAATTGAAGTGGACACGATTAGGAAATCACATTTTTCATTTTAAGATTATAAAAAGCGAATGCGCTCGATCGATCTTCGAACCTGTTCGGATCTCAATTTTAATTCAATTACATTAAATAAATTCGTTAAGCTAATAAATTGTGAATTGTTCGTTATTGTATTTCGCGTTAAAAATATATACGATGAAATCTTTAATAAATCTTTTCACTATTAATAATTTCGTAATGTCGTAATATGAATTTTTATTTATTAAATTGCAGGTAAATCTTTCTGTCATTTTTCTTTTTTCATCATTTTTTTTTTTTTTTTGCTTTTTTCGTAGGAACAAACGAGGCACCCAAACTGAAGTCAACGATTAATGAAGAAGAAGAAGAAGAAGAAGAAGAAGAAGAAGAAGAAGAAGAAGAAGAAGAAGAAAAAAGGAAAGAAAGAAAGAAAGAAAGATAACAGATCACTGCAGGTGAAAAAGGAACGATAAAGAAAAATTCGATGAAAGTCAGTAGAAAATATCGAGAGAGAAGAGAGAGAGAGAGAGAGAGAGAGGGAGAGAGAGAGGGAGAGAGAGAGAGAGAAGGTTCTTGTTCGCGAAACCATTTCGGTGGGAGAGAAAAGTGGTCGCCATGTTTGGGCGTAGTCGATCAACCACTCGAACCTTCTCATTGGCTGGGAAGTTTCGTTTTGAGGCATCGACTCGACGCGTACTCGCTCGAACATTTCTCGCGCATCCTCGCTCGAAAGTGCACTCGTCGAAGATCGTATCGCGAATAAAACGTTGGTGGGGTAAAATAAGGGTGGGGAAGGGTAAAAGAATCGATGCAACAAGGTTGACCCTTCCGGTTTCAAAGAAAAACGATCAGGTTGAAATAAAAAGATCATTAGTTACTTACTTAATCACTTAATTTATTTTATCTAACGTCGAAATTAATGATCATTCATTTAATATTCTAATAAATTAATGATTAAGGATAATTTATTTTTTCTAAATTATATTCCATCGTTCGAAGTACGTATATATAAGAACGATAAAATTTCAAGAAAGCTCAAATGCAATTTGATTCGATTGCATGGGGAAAAAGAAAAAAAAAAAAAAAAGGGAAAAGAAATAAAAATGGCGGAAATGGCGGAAATCGTGATTATTAATCGAGTTAATGATTGATAAGAAATATAAATGAATAAATCAGAAGAAAGATATCAATATAGAAAGTATATAATTGACTAACGATTGTAGCGATATCTTGAAGGAATATTATTCAACATTAGTGTCGACTAAGCGAGTCGAGTTGTTGATCGAAAGTGTGGTCTTTAACGGACGTCGGTGTTGCCAACATGGCGGCGTATTGTTGAAACAAGCACAATGACCGTGTTTAACGATACGTTCAGCCGATCCTACGATTGTTTTTCTTGTAAAATTACGACCAAGTGATAAGAAGAGAACACGTGCTTTCGACCTGTACTAGCGTTGACTCTTTTGTTTCCGCAAGGGTTTCTAACCAAAAAGAGAGACAAAGATAGAGTGAGAGAGAAAAAGAGAGAGAATGAAAGAAAAAGAAAAAAAAAAAAAAGAAAGAAAAAATAAAAAGGAGGGTCAGTCGACAGGGAATGAGGAAAAAAGAAAAAAGAAAAAAAAGAAAGGAACACTGTTTTGATTAGTCAGTGTCAAAGCAAACCAAGTCCTAAGACGCAGGAATTCTCCTTTTTCTTCTTCTTCTTCTTCTACTACTTCTACTTTCCCTCGTAGTCGCTCTCCCTTTTAGTTTTTACTGCCGTTTTATAGTCGTTGCCTTCTCTGCAGTGAGGCGAGACAGAAGCGATTACCACGCGGTCACGTTTCATGAAGGGTTTCTTTTTCTTTTTCCTATATATTCGTGAACTTATACATGATATATGCATATACGTATGTAAAGATTGAAAAAACAAACAAAAAAAAAAAAATAAACAATGTTTTCTCTCTCTCTCTCTCTCTCTCTCTCTCTCTCGCTCGCTCTCGCTCTCGCTCTCTCACTCTATTTTAATCTATATCAATTCTGATCACGATCGAAGCTAAATATGATAAGTAAAAAAATGCGAGCCTTGGCAGAGTAAGAAGCGAAGTTTCGATAAAGCACGCTCTACGTTAGTGTACGCTAATATGTGAAGTATAATGCGGAGTCGAAGGAAAGAGGAGAACATTATAACAGCCGTGGCTTGAGAAGGGAGTCGTAAATTAAGGCGCACGCCAGCGTTCAAGCTCTCGTCTCAAACCCCGATAGCTTTATGCTTCGTTGCCCCTGAGAAATAAATGTTTAGGTTAAAGTGATCGACTGTCGAACAATATTACCTTTCATATGAACCATATCGATCTCGAAGCGTCGATTTATTGGAAATACGAAGTACCTTAAATGGAGTCTATAAAGGTTTGTAGAGATTAATACAAAGACATTGTCGATCCATTTAATTATGTTTATTTATTCATTCATTGCGATCATAAAAATAGTAATTCTTATTTGAAATATGTAATATAATTTTCTTTATTTCTTTTTTTTTTTTTTCTTTTCCTTTAAATAATTCATATTATCTTGATTATAATTTAAATAATATTAATTGAACTTTTGAAGACATTTGGGTTTCGTGCGAATGGTAACGCCATCTTACTGTCATTGTTCTGTCGGTCACGTAACAACTCTTTCATATCGACAGTAAAAAAGAAGTATTATATAAACGAAAAATTAAATAGAAAATTATTTCTTATCTTTTAAGGTATAGTTTAGATATTGTGACGTAACGTATCGATGAATTATCACTGAGAGTAACAATAACAACGAATTTTATTATACTCTCTTTAGAAATCAAATGTGCGCGCTGAATAATAAATCAAAATAAAGAAAGAAGAATAACACGTGATCATTATATTTTAGAATTTCCGCCTAGAGGGCACTCTTGTCGCACCGCTTTCAGCGCCCTCCTTTCTAGGTGGCTGTGTGATACTAGTATTTTCTTAAATGTCTCTAAATCATTATAGTATTATTTAACTTGATTTGTAATCTTATAATATTTTGATTATTAATGCTTATAACGCTATTATATATATATATATATATTGATTAGAGTATTTTAAAAAACATTAAAAACGAAATATAATAAAATTGTAAACAATCAATTATTGAATGATGGTTAAAATATAATCATTCGGATAGAACATTTGTAAAAGCGCAAATGAGATAGAAATACAATTTGAAAGGATAATGACGGTAGTTTACCGCCTTTAAATTGCAATGTTCTTTTTATGTAACCTTAATGCTGACCACGTGCTATCTATGACAACATTTAGCAAAATAATGAGCCAATCAGCGACATGTACGCGAGCGACAGTAGCGGTCTCTTGCGGAACATAAGGATAAGTTCGTTTGATCAATGATACATTATTATTATTATTATCTGTTTCATATTCTGCGGCCTAAATTCAAACAGTTAATGGATTTTATGTGATCTGTGAGATAATTATTATCTTTGATAATAACGTTAATATACGATAACAGAAACATTTTGTAAGATTATTCAGTTTGAATAAAAACATGTCGACAATTGGAGAAAAATATGATACTCAAGATTATTCTGAGAAACAAGATGATCTTGAGAAAGAAGACGATGTTGATAAACTAGCAGATCCAGATGAATTGTATGGTGTCCGTGATGGTATAATCTTTTTGATTGATACTTCTCCTGAAATGTTTAACAATAATAAGGAAGGAAAACCATTTTTTGTAGAGTGTATAGAGGTATCATTTGTTTTTTTTTTTCTTTTCTTTTCTTTTTTTTTTTGAGATATATGATTTTTGCTATTAAAAACTTATTTGCAGTCTCTCACAATATGAATTTACATTTAATACCATCTTCATCCATTATTTAGAAATATATTCATATACTGAAACAAAAATTAGTTTGGAACAGACAAGATTGGATGGGTTTAATATTTATGGGTACGGAAACGTGCGATATAAAAACAAAAATAGAAAACATTGCGTTAAAGAAATTTTCTCTTATTAATATAAATAAATTAAAAGAGGCCGAAAAAATACGTGAGTTGTAGAAAAAAATTTTAATAATATGTTCTTACTCATTAACATTTTATATTAACTATATTAGATTGTATTTATTTGTATTCTAATTAATTTTATTTTAATAGGAGATAATTGGAAGGATTATAAAAATATGAGCTCCTCTGTAAATTATCCTCTTCATGATGCCTTATGGCATGCAAGTCAAAGTTTTATTAGTTTTCGTAATGTAACAATGTCTACACGTAGAGTTATATTATATACGTGTCACGATGTTCCACCATTGACTGATGAAAAGGAAAAAAGTCGTATCAGAGATAAAGCAGCCTCTTACAATTATTTGGGTATATCACTTTATGTAGTTGGTTTGGGTGAAACGTGGAACGTTGAACATTTTTTCAAAGACATTGAAATGCTTTCCAAGAATATTAATGAAGAGGATTATCAAAGAACTTCTTACAGAGATTTATTGCAACAAGTAAAACGGCCATCTAAACGTATAGCAAAATTACCTTGGAGAATTGGCAATCATGTCATAATAAATGTAGATATATGTAATGTTTGTGTGTACGTTTGACTATTTTTATTATTTATTTATAATATACTTCTTATGATATACTTATACTTTTTATAATATGCGTCGTAGTAAGCATCAAGATGTGAAAAAAATGACAATGAATTCAGAAAATAATGCTCCTCTGATTGCATATACATATCATCGAAAAATGTATTCTGAAAATACAGAAAATGTTTGTATTCATATATATATATATATATATATATATATATTTTGTTGTTATAATAGATAAAAAATATTTTATTAATTGTATTACTTATATGTCTAGGAGGAAGATGATGAAGATGTAGATAAAGAAATTTTACTATCTACAGATTTGAGAAAAATGAAAGAATTTGGTGGAGAAAAGATCTATTTTACAGTGGACGAAATTAAAACTTTTAATAATATTTTTGAAGTGGGAATAGATATGATCGGCCTTAAACCTTTTTATTGTGATCCAATGTATCACCTCCATGCACCTTATTTTGTTTCTTGTAATAAAAATTGCAGTGAAGGTAATATCTTTGAATATTTTATTTAAAGAAAAAAAAGAAAAATAATAATAATAATATCGTTAATCTTATTTCTTAGGTGAACAATTATTATTTGCCGCTTTATTACATAAATGTAAAGCAAGGAATCTTATAATAATATGTAGAGTAACTTTGAGAAAACATTTTGGATCATATTTATACAACATGATGCCAATATCTGATAAAGGAGGATTTTATTTATACAAAATACCATATAATGGTTCGTTCAAAATTCAAATTTTATTTATAAGAATTACTAGTAATTGTTTGTATCATTTTTTTTTTCTTTTTTTTTTTAGAAAATGTAAATAATTTTACTGAAGAAATGTATCAGTATACGTATAATGATCAAGATAAAACAGTTCCAATTAATTATGAAGGTGTTGAATTGTTTGAACAAATTATTGAAAAATCTAGTAAAATTTATGAACCAGAAAATTTTCCAAATCCTAAATTATCATATAAATTGCAAAGTGTGGAGACATTAGCTTTGGATCTTGATGTACAAGATCCTCCAAAGGATGAAACACGTGAGCATTATAACAATAGTAGTTGAATATAGATCAAAGGGCAAAGAATAATTTTAATATTTAAAGATAATATTTCAGTTCCCAACGAAGATTTGCTTCGAGAAAGAATAGGTGATTTAACAGAACAAGTTAATGACTTATTTATGCTGGAAGAAGATTTTGGTCCATCGCGCAGCAAAAAACCTAAGAAATCTAATAAGAATACCAATTAGTTCTGATGAGATAAAGATATTTTTTTGAGCTTACGAAACAAAATAAGTTATTATAAATTATAATTTATATAGTGAAGAAAAAAAGAAGGTATTAAATTTGCTCTTTTTAATTGGATCGACGTTCTAGTGTCGTATCTAAAATTATTTTTGCGCGATGCTGGTTTAACCACATCTGAACAAAAAAAAAAAAAAAAAGAAAAAAAAAACGTACATAGTAGCATTATGGAATAGATTTTGATAAAACTTAGAAATCTAAAAGAATCCTTTTGATATTACATCTAAGATTTTAAAAGTCTATATTTTATATCTAAAATTTTATATGTATTTGAAAATAAACGATATTGTCAATAAAATTTATTCATAAAAGATAAACAATGATGGAATAATTATATTTTAATAATTTTCTTAAGTTACGGTAAAATATTTTCGTTAATGAAATAATATTTTACATTGATTTATTAATAATATATATAAAAGCTAAAGAGAAATAATAAAGAAAATAAATGAAAATTAATAAAAAAAAATATACCATTGAAATAAAATATGTCGTAAATTATTGTTACTTGATTTTAATGCGATATAATAAAATAATTAAAATTAACAATTTAATGTAATATAAAAATGAATCGTAATAATAAGATAATCATAAAATATTTATATTATTTTTGAACATTTATGTTATATTGGACAATTCGATTTATGCTTTGTTTACAATGTTCGTTCGAAATAAGCCAATCAACGATAACCTCGTGATAGAAACGTAAGAGATAAACTAAGAACGTGATTGGCTAAGGGAAAATCTCAATTTGAAGGTCCCTTCTGAAAACACATACACACACACACACACACAACAGAGACGAGTTGTAACACACAAAGCGAGGAAGCAAGTTACTTATCGGTGATGGTAGAGTGAAAGAGAGTTGCGATTCTTACTCATTTCTTATTCTGCTTAGTTCGGTTTCGGTATAGTACAGCTGTTCGTCGTTTTTGATAGTCTGACGAATGAATTCATCGGGACAGTCGCAGTTCTCGTCGTAGCAGAGGGGGTATTAGCGCTGGCGCGGCTTCATTCCTCGCTCGGGAACGATGAAAAATTAACGCTTCGCCTATGTACACATAATATATCGATAGGCCGAATCAAGTGTTAATTCCAAAGTCTTAAAACAGAACTAATTTTGAACAACCTATAACGGTATTATACCGAAGGAGGGTGGCCTTCGGTGTGACAAAAGGCTCGAAGTGCAAGAGAGAGACAGAGACGCGTACGCAGTAAAGGAACAACAGTCGATTTTGTTGCGAGCGACGAGATCGTAAAAAGAAAGAAGAAGAAGAAGAAGAAGAAGAAGAGGACGACGAAGAAGAAGAAGAAATTGTAGAGTCGACGGGCGGCGCGTTAAACTTTCTTCTCTCACAATCTCTTTCTTTTTTTTTAATCTCCTTTCTGTTCCACGATAAACGCATTAACGAAAGGTGCCAAGGAACTATTCGGAACGGTCAAGAATATTATTTCGTTTCGACGATTTGGGAGCGACCAAACCGTTCGTAAGGGATGTCTACCCCTGCAAGAAGAAGGCTAATGAGAGATTTTAAGAGGTACGATTTTTTCATCATCATCATCATCATCATCATCATCATCATCATCATTTATATTTAATATTAAAACTAACTTTGTCATTTTATCGTTCAAACGTCTATAGATTCTATCAATATTATTAAAAAAGTAATATAAGAATTTTCTAATGGAATAACCTGTATAAATATCTCTACGTATCGTTCTCGCGGGAGAGAATGAATTCGAGTTATCCCGAGTATACGCAACGTGTACGAACGTCATTGTGAAGACGAAGTTATTATTAGGAACTTGTGCTTGTGAAGTGCACCTTGTAAATGTTCTTCTTCTTTTGCCAAGGAAAACTTTTATGAATAAGCCTGTTTGTTTATCCATTGATGTTCTTATAAACCTTCTCCTTTGGTACTTTTTCAAATGTATTCTCCCTTTAAAAGTTTTTATCTTTTTATATTATTTTAAAAGGATTGTTTCTTTCGTTTATGTTCCATCTACTCTGATTGAAACGTAATATATATATGTATATATATATATATATAAGGATCTTTTATTACATTTCAATGTATTAGGATATTTAATAAGTAAACTTGTAGAATATTTTTAAACGCACATTTCTAACGGCTATAAATAGTATGAAAGGCCTTTGAAGCAGCATATTTAAACTTTGGCACAATTTTTCATCGATATATCTAATGTGTTTTCTTTTTCTTTTTTTCTTTCTTTTCTTTTCCTTTTTTTTTCTTTTTTTTAAATTATCATTTTGTAATATACATAAATATTTGTTATTATATAAGTTTGTTAAAACTATGTTTATTGATTTTATTTATCTAGCATGGAACTGGCATTATATTCTAAAGAGTAATTATTCCAGCAATGAATATTAGAATACAATAGATACATATTTAAATATATAAGATAAAAGTATAAATAAACTATATAAATAATATATGTATATATATATTACATTTAAATAGATTACAAGAAGATCCACCTACTGGAGTATCTGGTGCACCTACAGACAATAATATTATGATATGGAATGCTGTTATATTTGGGTAAGAAATCTAAATTTTATTTGTAACTATAACGTGTAATTATTAATTTATATTATCTTTGTTAAAAAGTATTATAAAGAAAACATTTTTTTTGTTCTCTGATCTCTTAACCTCAAAATATATACTCTCTAAGCTTCGTTTAACTTTAATATAATTATTTAACATTCGGTATTGCGATTTTTTTTTTCTTTTTTCTTTTTTTATTTGTTTTAGACCACATGACACTCCATTTGAGGATGGTACATTTAAACTCACAATAGAGTTCACGGAAGAATATCCAAATAAGCCCCCTACAGTAAGATTTGTCAGTAAGATGTTTCACCCTAATGTATACGCAGATGGGGGTATTTGCCTTGATATTCTACAAAATCGTTGGAGTCCTACATATGATGTTTCTGCCATCTTAACATCTATACAGGTAAATGAAAATTTATTCACAGGTATTATTTAAATATTATTATCTTAATAATTTTCAAATTTATGTAGTGATGTAACGCTTCTTCGCGTTAGTACGTAATTTGATTTGCATTATAAATTATTATATAACAGAATTTAATTTATTTAATTGTTAACAAAACTGAATGCATCTGCATGACAATAATGTGTTTATATGTACAAAGATTATATAGCGATATTCACACAAGAGTACCCACATAATTCACGAGGTTGGTTTATATAATACATATATATATATATATATATATATAAAAACGCAAGTGTAGATCTTATATTAAATGATGGATTGATCTATATTATAGCTCCCCTTATTTTTTTTTTTTTTTGTCACATTTAATTTCTTCAAATATTTGAGATAGAAAAGTTTATTAAGGGTACTCTTTGTAATATTTATATATAAAATTATTAGATTAGTTATATCCTTGGATTAATATAATGTAAAATAAAAAATAATTTATTGTTCTTTTTTCATTCTCAAATATTTTTCATAAATCTTATCCATGTTTTGTTTTAAAAATTATACATATGAATCCAACTATTATTTTTCTCATAGAATAATTATTTCTTAAAATGGCGAATTGTTCATTTTTCTCTCTTAACAGCGGTTGCAATTCAACAAAGTCTTAGGTCATTCGATAAAGCGAATGACGTGCACTAAAAATTTAGTAATTTCTTACACTATGCATAAGGTTTTCCATTCTTCGCAAACAAATTGTCTTTCACCAATGCCAAGCTATATTAACAATTTTGTCATTTAGATAAAATTTATAAGCCATGCATTTTAAAAGAAACGTTTGAATTTTTCTATAACGAATACGACTTATGTGGTTGCAGTCGCTGTTAAGTGACCCGAACCCGAATTCACCTGCCAACTCAATGGCAGCACAACTGTACAAAGAGAATCGACGCGAGTACGAGAAACGAGTGAAGGCTTGTGTGGAGCAGAGTTTTGTGGATTAATCACAGACGTTTTCATGATGCTGTCGCAGCATTATCCAACCATCTACAGGCGATTAGATATGGAGGAGAATGTGCAGCCTTACCAAGGAGCTTGCGCTGAACCTTAGCATGTTTCTTCCAAAAGCTCTATTGAATTACCACAAATGTGCAACATTAGACCGAATTTTTACAATGTTGAATAATAAATTATTATAAAATTGTGTAATTTATTTATTTCGATATCTGATAAATAACATGAAAAATTAATAATATTAGATGATAAGATATATATATATATATATATGATATATTCGACTTTTTGTTTCTGTGCAAAAAATTAATACCTTTGAAAAGCGCAGACTTATAGTTTTATTTTTTAAATTAGATTTTAGTACTTCGTACAATACCTAAATTCACTTATACATGTTATATAAATATATGTATATGTATACATATATGTATACATATATATATATATATATGCGCGAGCGCACGCAATCGTACACACAAGCGCGAACGCGCGCACACATACACACACACTTTACTAATAAATGCATAATTTCACTTTTATAGTCTTACAACTTTTTTGCAACCTTTTGTTTTATTTTTTTTTTTTTTCTTTTTTCTTTTTTTGTGTTTGTCCTGTACTTTTAATTTCAGCTTGAAACTTGAAGCTTTAATTTCCCATAATGTAAATAATTTTAATAGTATGTATTTGTACAGTTGTGTTTTTATATTGTTTTAATTTGTAACGCTTGCACATTAAAAGGGATTTAAAATTTTTAATTTATTTGTTTCAGTCATTATTGGACGAACCAAATCCAAATTCACCGGCAAATTCTCTAGCAGCACAATTGTACCAAGAGAACAAACGAGAATATGAAAAGAGAGTAGCCACAGTTGTTGAACAGTCTTGGTTAAACTTTCAAGAAAGTCATACGGAGGATCCTCGCTGACATTAAGTATGCCTCTCATCTATCTCTTTATATTATACTTATTATTAATTGACTTGTTATCATAATAATTCTTACTCGAGAATTCTCCATAGGTTTATCGAGACAACTTTGAAATCACACTACAATTCATTAGTAATATTAGAAATTATTAGAAATATATATATATTCATACACATACATACATGTACACACATATATAAAATATTCGTATTTAATATATATATATAGTTATATATATTAAATACATACTATCAAAAAAATTCGAAGGAGAAATCAATTGCGGTGTATAATGAAATAGATAAGAAGGTAAAACGTTTGGTAAATTTCGACGATCAATCATTTGTTTTTGTACTTTTAATTCGTATTAGAAATGACGATTATAATATGAATCACGAATTCGATCATGATGCGATTATTGATAATATATTAATTCTCGAGAATTTTTTCTTTCTTTTTATAAATACTTTTAAAAATAATTTCGCAAAGTTTTTCCAAGACGTTAGATTATTAATTTCCATAAAATATTGAATTTATTTCAGATTTAGAGTCCTGGAATGACATGGGAATCGCACTGAGAAACTTATGTGATCTATACTTATAAGTATAAATACAATATGTGTATGGTTTTTGCTCATAATAAATACATTTTAGGTGCTTTAACATGAATAACAAAACAATAAGAAAAGAAAAAAGAAAACATATGTACAAATACTCTTTTTTGTAATATCACAATGATGCATTAATAAGAATTATTATTTGAAAATGTAAAATGAATTTCTCTACACGTATAATAATTTGTTTCATAGAAAATGGAATACGTAACTTGATATATGTGAAATTTATTATATTATAGACCAAGGGCATTTGTACGTATATTACCTATTCCTGTTTTGTCTTCGATAGGATACTTAGAAGTTGAAATTTGTTAAGTGTCAATTTACTTTATGCATTGTACTTTATTTCTTTTTTTTTTATTATTATTTTTTTTTACTTTTTTTTTTTTTTTTTTTTTTTTTTTATTTTTTATTTCAAGGACTTCAAGCACAATGATATTTCAGTTCAATTTTAATTTTATGAGTTATTGTTTTAAAGCATATAAATTTGAATTTATATTTAAAATGGAGTTTTGTTTAAAAATCATTACAAAAATATTAATGCTTGAAGTCATTGAAAAAAAAAAAGAAAAAAAAAAAGAAAAAAGAAAACAAATCTTCACACATTTAGTTTTGATTTTATATACATTTGTCTTTTGTTTTATTTTGCCGTTGCAAATAATTGAATCCCATCTTAATAAAATTATAAATGAATAATATAAATTTGAGATAGAACCATAAGAAACTCACTTTCTATAATTTATCATATGCAATTTAACAATGTAATCAACTTTTATATAATATAACCTTGTTTCCTTCAATAAATTCTGAAATATATTATGTTACTTATACTTGATCTTATATTTCTAATATAAGATTTATGTAAAATTTTGTATTAATCGATTAAGAAATAATTCAATGAACATATAAATTACGAGACTCCTGCTCATTTCATTTACGTTTTGTTTTACATAACATTATAATTAATTTTTATTTATTAATATACAAGAAGAAAAATAACGTATTTTCGATAAATATTAAGATACATAAGAGAAGTTTAAAATAACAAAATACTCTAAATTATATTACAATTTTAGGAGAAAACTATTGAGAACATCCCTTCCATGTCACAAAAGCTATTAAAATTATAAGTTGCAATTTTTATACATTTATTATTTCGCTAATATGGAGATAGTTTGCTTAAACGATTTTTCATATATGATATATATCCTCTGTATCTAAAGATTTCCTATTAAGTAACTATAGATCTAAGAAGTTTTCACATTTCGTCCTTTTTAAGCTTTTAAGAATTATTATAATTAAGTAATTAATACTACTTATGCAAATAATGTATAGAGTTATATTATGAATATTTTCTATGTACTAATTTTTTTTTTTTTCTTTTTCTTTTTTCTTTCTTTTATACGAGACTCTGTGTTTAGCCGGCTTTAATCTTTGGATGTAACCCAATATCACTGGTTTAGTCAAACTATAAAGTAATTATTATATACAATAATCATTTTCATTATCAGTGTCATAATTTAATACAATTCACTTGATTTTAATTAGACCCTAGAATATTTAAACTTTGATGAATACAATTCATAGATCAAAGTGAAATTCTAATTAAATATAATATTGTTTTACATCGAATGCTTTGAAATCTTAAAAAAATCTTCAACCATACTTTGTCTGCTACGATTTTTCTTCTTTCTCTTTATTGTACCTTTCAAGTTCTTTCAAAAATTGTGCTTTTGGTTTCATAACGTTTGGACGATCTCCACGACACTTTGGGCAAAACCATTTACCTTTTGGTTTAGTACTTAATGACACACAAGAAAAATGGAACCACTCTATTGGACATAAATCATTATCACAAAGTATCATTTCTCCGTATGAAATTTGATCGCATAGACAATATGTTGGCTCATCTGGATCTATCGCAAGATCATCTTCCAATGGTGGTGGAGTATCTTCCCTATGTTGATTATGTTGATTACCTTGTCTAGACTTTCTTTTCTTCTTTTTACCAGTATTCGCAGTAGTTGTCTTCTTTTGATTACCATTACTTGAATTAGTTAATGAATTTGATCTTGTTTCAGATACTACGATCATATCCATAGCATGTCCCGATTCAACCAAAGTCTCTGTTCTCGTTCTTCTAGCACGTTTTGGCAAACGTTCGGCATTATTTGCATTCGTAGATGAATTGGAATTAATATTTGAATTTGATTCACGATTGGATTCACAATTCTCTTGTTCTTTACCAAAATCTAAAATGTACATAATATTATTATACATTAAAGAATATCGTCGACACACATATACTCTTTTTGTCTAACACATTTAGGTAAGATCTTACAAAAAGAAAGAAGATAACAACATGCATATAATCGTATCATATTGCATACCTAGATTATGATAATCTACGTCAAGTTGTCTAGATTTATTCTCTATCAAATCTTGAACCTGCTGTACTATTTGTAATTTTTCATCTCCAATTTCTTGAGCGGCAATAAGTGCCTGTTGTACTCTCAAAAGTGCTCTTCTTCTTACGGATAGATCAATATCATTCCTCAGTGCTTCCTGGTGTTGGTCTACCTCTCGCAAGTACGCTAATTTCGATTGAAAATAAATAAGAGGAGGAAAACAAAAAAAAAAAAAAAAATAAATAAATAAATAAAAGAATATTATATTTCTTTCATTAATAATTAATCCTCTCTAAGGTATAAACGGTACGAATAAGTACGTATAAGTAAAATATCATTTCTTAGGAGGAGAAAAGAAAAGAAAGAAAAAAAAAAAAAAAAAAAGAAAAAAAAAAAGAAAGGAAAACCCGAAAGATTTTTATATGTCTTTAGGATCGACGAATTTGAAATAATAACGTTAATTAAACTTACTTTGACAAGTGGCATCCAATTCGCGAAGACGTGAAACGTGTCTTTGCAAATCATTAGGAAGATTTTCGACACAGTCCAAATAATTTTCAATGTATGTAGCTGAATATAGAGCCTCGACGACCGCTTGATTTAACATTTTTTTCTTTTTTATTTTTCTTTTTCTTTTTTTTTTCCCCCCCCCAGTCTTTCGTATCTCGTTAAAAGAAGAAAACTTTATATACGTAAACAGCACCAAACGACGAACGATGATTATTGTAAGATCGCTTGAAGTAAAAGTCTCTTAAATTTTTTCTCACATATCGTTTCTACGGTGTATCGTTTGTAACATATAGTCATATATGCGGCTAATTTACGGAAAATCACGTATGTGTATATGTTATGTACGCGTGCGCCGCATATACAATCGTAACTAATTCTTTTTTTTTTTTTATGACCGTTTCTCTCTCTCTCTCCCACTCCCACTCTCTCTCTCTCTCTCTCTCTCTCTCTCTCTGTCTACCTTTTCCTTTCTTTCTTTCTTCTCTTTTCTTTTCCTTCCTATTACCACAAAAACAGACGATCCGAAAGTCGTCACACCGGTTCTTCTCTCTTTCTATTTTATTTTATTTCTTTTTTTTCTTTCTTTTTGTTTTTTTTCTTCTTCCTCCTTTTTTTACGCCAATGTATACCACCTACGTCCATAAACCGTTCACATGACGGAACATAAAAGAAACATCCTCGAATATCACTTTTTCACTATCAATCATGTCGATGCCATTTGCTTCTTTTGTTTTCATTGCCGAACGAGATATACCACTACAGAGAAAAACAGTCTACAATGAGCATAATACACACGATGGAAATTCGTAATCTGCATTCCGATGGCTTCTGCAAGTATCATAACGCGCGTTTATTTCGGAAACAGAACTACAAGTCGCACTTGTTCACGGCCAATGAAATAAGTCGATTATACTCGAATAGTATCGATCGTTCGAACTCGATTAAAATTAAATAACGTCATATCGATCTCTCACTGATAATTGGACAATTGATTTCGATGGATTTTCAGTACATTGAATTAGAAATAAAACGTTCTTATTGTATAATATGCTTTAGTAAATATATATATCGCTTTACTTTACGGACTAATTTTTTCTTTTTGGGATATGAAACGTCCATATTCGTTTCTAAGGTCGACCAATAGAAGAGCATTTATTTTCATACATATCTTTCGATTGGTTGGATTTTGAATAAAATAGGTTAGGTTACGTAAGTCAAACCTATTTTATTTTTAAATGAAATATAAATTGTGTTAATGAAAATAAAATGTTAGAGAATTGAATCTTGCTTTCTTTCTTATACTATATCTTTGGAGAATTTTCAAAAAGAACTATTTTTAGGAACAAAAAGAGAGAGAGAAGGAAATAGAGAGAGCCTGCATCGTATTATGTGTAACGTAACGACATCAGTTCCTCAACGGTTGGAAAATGAACTACGTAAGTACGAAACTTATGGAAGTGTCGGTAATAATATAATTGGGAAATAATTGATTGCACAAAAGATTGAATCATTAAATTATTAAATATTTTTATTTATTTCAGGATAACAAGTTGTTGATATCATTAAAACATGTTTATAATTTAGCACCTTTATTGATTGAAACTTTAATACGTTCATTCGTGTTACCGACGGAGTAACGAGCTTGCAACGTTCAGCGCCATCTTTAGAAAAGAAACACGAATCATAATTAGAGGCACGTTTTCTTTTCAACAAAAAGTTAGTCATATAGTTTTATAAAATAATTACAAGGAACTATTACATATTATATATGTACGTATGCATATATGTTCATGTATATAAAGACATTTTCGAATGTGATATACAGGGTGTTTCAGAATTGCTTTTGACCTATATTTTAGAAGCGTATTGAAGAGATTCCATAGAACACATAACTTTTTAATAGGAACCAATAATTACCTCGGTCAACTTACAACGCTATATGGTTTTGAAATTTATTTATTACACAAAACAATCTAGTTAACCTTTCATAGATTTAAATACGATAAAATTGTTCCTAAATAATTTAATACGATGAATTCTTTTATCATTTAATTTAACTGATAATAAAATAAAAATAAAATGGGCAAGTTGAGAAATTGTTCTACGGGAATCCGCTAAAGTATGAATCAAAACTTTTGAATATGTACTATATTTATATGTACATGGATAAATTATGTACATATATTACATTTAAATATTTCCTTGCGATATTTTTTACTTCAACGATGGATCGCAAAATTTCGGGAATAAAAGAAGAACAAAAAAAGAGAACATCTTCGCGATATAATATCTTTTTTTTTTTTTTTTTTTTTTGAAAAGAATTATTGTCAAAAGCATTGATAGAGATCGAAATCAATCGTGAAATAGAATATATGATATATTATTCGTTAAATAGATTTAACGAGTGGTCCCTATTTTTTTGGATTTTATTATATTACGAGGGCGTTAAAGAGGCAAAGCCATCCATCCATCATTCTTCGTCAGTGATGCATCATACTTCTCAAACATAAATCTGCTTGAAGTAAGGCAGTCGTCGATAGGAAGAATTCAAATATCTTCGTGCATTGGTTGTCATCTTTCGAAAACGTTCGTTCGAGGTGCATTTTTCCCACAATCTTCTTCCAAGATAAGAGGCACCTTCAGCTATTCTTCTTATTATTCGTCCTTGACTCTCAAGTATACAGTGTAACATCGTACGTAACTCTTTACGCATAGTCTTTTCATTTCTTCGTCGCAATGAATAATCTGTCGGACAGAAAAGAGAAAGAAGAAGGAAGAAAAATGAGAATGGTAGAAAAAAAGAAAAAAAAAGCCTTGAGGACGTGTATAAAAGTCGATTTTCAATGAATTATTATAGTTTTTCAAATAATTATGATTTAATAGTTACGTCGCTTTCGTGACTTTTCGACAATGTTAGAATAAAATCGATCGAGATTTATAGTAATGCGTACAAGTATTTACATTAGTACTACGTCATCGTCTATTCGTAATGGATCCATCTTTCAAACTTCGTGATCGTTATAGTATTTGATTTTTTTCTTTAGTACGTAACACCATAAATTTATTACTTACTTTTTACAATTTTTCGTTATGATAAAGATTGTCAAAAAGAAAAGAAAAAAAAAAAAAAAGAACAAACTTGTTCAACTCCATAACATATCCGAAAGGTACTTAAACGTCAAAGTTTAGCTTAGATTAGCAACAAGTTCGTGTACATACCCGCAGAAACTTATTTCTCGTTTGTGATTTCGAAAGCGTGACCCTCAACTTTTAGAACGTAGGGGGAGGGGGATGGGCGTAGAAAAGGAAAATAGAACTAAAAAGGCTTCTCTCCCTTACGACGAAGGGTGCAACCTGAATATCTAATACGTATAGCTTACGTTTATCGTGTATGTACTTACGTAAGCATTAATCATGCTACTCTTAAGCATGATAGTATCAACCGGATTATTAGAGGAATCATCAGATCAAGATATCATCAGAAAGTGCATTGCTATTGTAAAAGAAGAAAAAAGAACTAAGAGAGAAATAGAGAGAGAGAGAGAGAGAGAGAGAGGGAATTTATTCTCGTCGCCATCTTGTGATACTCTTGTAGAGTGCCACTGGCAATCGAGAGAACGAACGGAAGGGTTTTACAGGAAACGTACGACGTGGCAAAAAAATAGCAGTAATTTCTGTCCCTTAGGCGCACGTGCGCCAGCCGAAAATCTCGGATATATTCCCGTTCGTCGAGCCGAGTCGAGTAGGATTTCCCTCATTGCGGGGCCTGTTTAAACAAGGGGAAACAGAGTCATTGTATCTATAGCTGTGCTCTCTGTCTTTATCTCTCTATTTCTCATCGTACAGAAAGAGAGAGAGAGAGAGAGAGAGAGAGAGGGAGAAAGGGAAATTCTTCTTCCCTTCTCTTGCAAATGCAGCTGCGTGTATTACACACACTGTAATACGGAACACTGGCTGCGTTTACGAAAAGGTATAAGGGTAATCGCTACGATAGGAACATAGTTCTCCCTTTTGAATAAACTCTGACTGAAAAAGAAGCAACGAATAGGTTTCTTTTGGTGTCTTCTATTCGTTCTGCAAGGCAGCATTTGCGCTCGAGGAAGTCGTCGTTGACAAAAGTTGATCTTTCTGTAAACGTTTGTTGTAGGAGTAAATCTTGCAAGAAACACATGTATTCGTTGTACGTATATACGTTTACGTGTGTGTGTGTATGTGTGCGCGTGTGTGTGTATGTGTGTACACGGCAACGATAATATCGTTCGTTTATGTTTTCTACAATAACGGACGAAATTTATTTCCCCGATATGGCGGCGATTCTTGCAACAATGGCGAGTCGTTGACTTCCGTGAAAAATTTGTTTCGCAATATCCTTCAGTGTTCCGTTTTTATTTCGATCGCTACTATTTTCACATTTTCCAAGCGACATTACTAATCAAGTTTATATTCTATTCCTATATGAGAACTTGGTATTGTTTTATTAACGAATGTCACAAAAAGGATCATTCGTGATTAATTGTCGACTTGTTTTTCTTCTTATTATTCATGTTTTTCCTGAAAGGATACTTCGTTGAGAGGGACTTTGTTTTTTATTGAAGAAAGAAAAAAAAAAAAAAAGAAACGAAAAGGAAAAATCACGTAATAGTTAATAGAATCGTTAAAAAGGAATGATCGAAAAAAATCTCGTGTTCGAGTTCGGTGACACTTTTCGTGGGATAGCATTATTTATTTATTTAAAACCGAAAAAGTACGACTTGGTGTACGTCCTCTTTGAACGTCCTCGTACTTTGGCGAATGAACAAAAAGAAAAAAAAAAAAAAGAAAAAATCATACGAATTTCGAATTCGAGTTTGTTTCGTCGTAAAGCTGTCAGATTAAGAGGAGATAGGATCGTAGAATCATTTAAAATTATAGTTAGCGTGAAAACTTATCTTTTTATTTCAAGGTTCACACAACTGGTATATATAATCCGTGCCGCGGTATGTGCCGTGGTACATTAAACGGCTTACTTATGCTTAAAAGAATGAGGATTATTACAAGTATATGTTAAGTCGTATTGATAGTGGTGTTTGAAAAGGCCGAGGGGTGGGGAGGGGGGATGGGCTGGATGGGACGGTGTAAGGATCGTAAGTCAATTGAATAATAATTAGAAAAATTTAATACGATTTTAACTTAGACAATCAAGATCGGAGTTAGGAACACATATTTATTATCACGGCTTTTAATGTTTCACGAGATAAATCGTGTATCGAGAGAAGCAAGGAACGACGAACGAGAAGTGAGAAAAAAAATAAGACACACACAGGAAGTAAATAATGCAAGAATGAACATAAACAAACGAACAAACAAAAATTGATTAAAACAAAAAATATAGGAAGGACATGTGCAAAACGATAAATGGAGTGGTAATAGTGGTTGTGGTGGTGATGGTAGTAGTAGTAGTAGTGGTTGGTGTTTGGACGACCGATGACGGAATAATGCAAAAAAGATAGATATTAAATTCGGCTGATTCGACATGGAACTCTTTCGATCTCCCTGGTAAACTTTCGAAGAGCCGATAAACGCAGAAAGAAAGCTACTCGTCGAGGCGCAAACGTTACGTGTCACAGAATGTCGGATATCCAAAGATTCATATCGCCTGATACGTTCAAATATATATATATATATATATATGTATACATATACATGATATATATATGTAATATATATACATGTAATATACATATATATATATATATATGTGTGTTACGTATAATATGTACGTACGTGTATATATATATGTATATATTTAATGCTCGTGTATTTATATTAAATACGTGCGACAAATCCAATAGATCCTTTTCCTTTTCCTCCTTCGGTACGACGCTCGATTTTGTAAATTTCAAGGATTCATATTAATCGATCGAATGCTATTACCGAACATCAAAATCTTTTCATCTCTCGATCCTTCGGCCATGATCACTTTCACCGTTTACTTCCTTCAAGCATTTACGTTTAAAAGAAATAAGAAACGAACGAAACACAAAGAAAAAGAAAAAAAAAAAAGCAAACAATGATACACAATTCCATTGAGAATCCTTTTTCGATGATAAGAGCAGATCTTAAATAGATCATCGGAATTTAATCCTTCGAGGATTTATCAAGATTATTACGATGGACGATAGGCTGAGAGATTAGATCGAAGTAAAGACTCGATGTGATTCCAATGGGTTTTGCGTGAATCGAGAAATCTCATGATCGATAGAAAAGTTGTGCTGTTGATGATGATGAATGGTTAACGAGACGCGAAAACAACTGTGCTCTGTGGTGGCTAGTTGTCTTTACGATTAATCGATGATCGTAATATGTAAATATGTAAAATACAATTGGTATAGAAGTTTTTGAATCTTTGTCGGAAAGAAAGAAGGAAAAGAGTGAAATTCTTATGGGATCGCGTCGCGAATAAAGACACAAAGAGCGAACGATATAATAACAACAACAAAGTACGAATGGGAGTGAGACATGGTCGTGTCATCGAGCTAAGCCGAGCCGAACGAGGAGCTATCTGGTTTAATGAACCTTCACGATGCCACCGGCTCCATAAGTACCCGCTAGAAGAGCTTGCGTACCGTAGAGTGATCCTGCCCTGAGTCCAAGTCCAAGTCCAAGATTTGTGGTCAGTAAATTAGGCGCTGCCAGGCCAGAGCTAGCAACCAGAGATGATCGAAGCAAGGGTGCACCAAGAGCAATCTAAAGATCAATCGTCATTATCGTTATTGTAGATAATTACTTTAATAGGGGGAGGATTGTGTTATGTTGATTTTATATTTTAAAAAGATTTAATTATAGATTATGATTTAAACTAATATCAGATATTATTTTTAACAAATTCTAGATAGAGATAATTGAATATCCATATATATGGATGCTCGTTGTAATCTTTGATTACTTTCTATTTAATTAAGAATCTAATGTAATTTATGTTTAGATAATTAGACACCAGAGTACTCGGATTTTCTTACACTTGCTTGTTTATATAAACTCGTCAATATATATCGTTTAGATATCTGAATATTTAGATTTTTATTTTTCAATTATTATTAAAATTTGATGAATTAGTCAATCGACATATCGTCAGGTGTATTCGAGTAAAAAATTAGATAAACAATGGACTAATTTTGAAAGTATATGATCAAGTTAAGTTTACCTGAGGACGAAGGGCTACCGCGGTTGGTGCTGCTGCTGCAGCTGCAAGGACTGGTCCAGGACGAGCAAGAAGTTGGGGTGCTGCGACTGCCACGGCAGGTCGAGCAGCGGCTACAGCAGCGACCGGTGCAACTGGTGCAGCTACGGCGGTTTTCGTTACAGTTACGCTAGGGTCCTTCTGTACGACGGCATTGAATCCATTGATTGGATCAGCGGCATATGAGACAATTCGTCGAGAACCATCTGGTTCGATCAGACTGTAACTACCCTGGACGACGTCGCCACTCCGTGTTTCTTCTTGAGCCTTGTTATCACCTTAAGTGATATAAATTATGATAGAAATAAATTAAAATTCGAATAAATATATCATGTCAATTGTAAATAATGATACAAATTTTAGGAAAAGTTACCGGTAAGTCCATCGGCGACGCTGTAGCTGAAACTATATTGAGGATTGGGATCGTAATTTTCTGTTCGAAGAACCGCGGCTGGTGCAGCAGCAAGTCCCACTGCTGCAGTTGCTGCAGGCAGAATGCCTCCGTGACAGGCTGCCAGAAGAGTCATAAAAAACCCAAGAGTCTGCGAATAAAAAGGAAACAGATACGGGTTAAAAATATGGTTGATATCTTGAAAGATTACATCATCTTTCTATCTGATTTTTAATCTTATTATTTCCTTTTTTTCCCTCTTTTTTCTTTTCTTTTCTTTTTTCTTTTTTTTTTTTTTTTTTTTTAACTAGACAAAAATTCACGCAGGATCGGTCTTAAGATATGGAATGAAAGAAATGGATTAATTAGTAACGCTGGATTACTTTGAAATCCATGGTAATTGGAGTCTGGACGTTTGTGCTGGTTGCTGCCCCGAAGACTGCGTGGTAAGAAGGACCGAGCGAGCAGACTTTATACCAATCGGCATCGGTTGTCCCCGCTCTCAATATTCTCTTCGTCATACGTATTTTCTTTGTGTTCGCATAGACGCACACGCGTGACTGCATTCGTACTTGGGTGATTTCGTAGGACTGTGCGCGATCGTGCGTGGACATCCGTCCTACGTATTCCGTGCTCGTTGCGACTCGTTCGGAAGGTCCCGTGATTTGATCTTGACAAAGAATTTCAACAAAGTACGAAGATTCTTTAGGAGATTGATTCTCTTTTTCTTTTTCTATCTTTTTTTTTTTCTTTTTCTTCTTTTTCTTTTTTTAGCTTTTTTCTCGTTACATTTTATAGCATTATTCTTTGAGATCAAGGATATTTGAAGTACAAACGAGTTCGTTTAGGAATATAATGCGATAAAGTATAAAAAGTTTTATATTTCCTTTTCACTATTCTTGTTAATTTCTAGATAGATCATTTTAACGATATTAATTTTACTTTAAGTTTTTAGAAAGCCGTCGTAATAGATTCATATGAATGAAAAATGTAGACATTTATAAAGGTAATATTTTATGAATAGATAAATATGTATAAGATATGATTCATGTACATATTGGATCATAATAATCATTGAAATCTTATTTTTGATCTGGGTCGGTCTCATAAAGTTTGAAAAACATTATCTTCTAAAGAATGTTCCAAATTTGTTGGAAACGACCTACTTTGTACTTAGATGGATTTGGTGAAAATGAAATTCAAAAGAGAACTAAGTTGTCAGGTAAAGAATATGTAAAAAGGGCAAGTCCATTTGTTCATTGTTAAACAATTAAAATCAATTATCAAAGATCCTTTCGAATGAAACGATGCGTGATTATAAATTTTCTACTTATTCATTTTACCGTATGTGATTGATACACTAGAATTTCTTTTTATTTACAAGATCTTGATAATATCGTATTAATTTGGAAAAGTACACTTGTTCCCGGTAGAAATGTCGAGTGGAAGCTTTTCACGTATTACCTTTTCAATCCGATTCGAATTCACGATCTGGATCTCAGATGTAACAGGTGTACATACATGTCGTAAATAGAATGATATCGTAAAATGAAAAAACGTAAAAATATCATACTTAATAGGCTGAGAGATATGAATAATTTTTTCTGTACAATTTCCATCGTCTCCTTTTTCTATTTTAATATTTATCTTTCTTTAAACGTTTTAATGATAATTTCATTGAAATTTTCGATTAATTATCATGGAAAATATTATGAATCTTGCCAAAATTCTCGAAAGATACGAAATGAAAAAAAATAATTCCTTATCATTCCTCCTCATTCTTTTGTCTTATTTTATTTATTTATTTATTTATTTTTTTTTTTAATATTCTGACATAAAGTAAATAAAAACGAAAATGGCCAAATTCACAAACGAATTTATTAATTAACGTGACGTAAAATATGATTGATTATACTGAAAATTGTCGAATGAAATAAAGGAAAGGTATCAGAGTGAAAATTCGTGTATGATTAAATTGTAAGCGAAGGTTACAGCAACTTGGTAACCCAATTAACGATGGAGTACAGAAAGGACAAGAGATATGGTGAGCCGTTCATCGTAAGAGGATGATGATTAGGGATCAAGTAATGACGATGTGTAAGGTAATAATCGATATCATTGCAACATTTGGTAATAAAATCTTTCGTCGGTTTGCGAGGACGTTCGGCATAGTATTATACCTAGAGATCAGGATCGAGATCAAGATGAAAAAAGAGAGAGAGAGAAAGAGAGAGAGAGAGAGAGAGAGAGAAGGGTGGTTAGCAGCTCGCACGGTCGATACATGTAGGTCAAGTAATTCGAGTGGTAATTTAAGGAGCAGCAACGGAGTTGCTAAGAACGCTCTTCGTAACTTTAGCTCGGCTGGTTTCACAAACACTCGGCCTAGTCTCTCAGGTAAAAGCACTGTAGACCAAGGGTGGTCACATATGAGTATGTATATATATATATGTGTGTGTGTGTGTACATACATAGATACACACGTGCATACACACAAACATACATATACATGTATATATATATATATATATGTATGCAGTCATTGGTATGTACTTGTGTGTATATACGTATGTATATATGACCATTGTACAGGGTATTCGTGAAGAACGATACGAAAGTGATGGAGGGAGAGAAAGAAGGAGGTGGAGACCGATTCCTCCGATAAAAGCCACGTCGCTTGGCACCGTACGTCCATTTCCGAAGCAAGGAAGCGATTGAGAACGCAAACGGGGGCGAGACACCTTGCACCGAGAAGATTTCTCGACTTCTCTATTTCTTCGAGGATTCAACGCGCGTGCTAGACGACCGACGGGACGGATAGAGTAACCTTTGTTCTTCTTCTAGACTCGACTCCGGAGGATTCTATCTTTATCTCTCTTTTTACATGCACGCACATACACACCCACGTACATACATACCATATACACACACTCTCTCTCTCTCTCTCTCTCTCTATCTATTTATCTATCTATCTATCTGTCTTTCTCTCTCTCTCTCTCTCTCTCTCTTTCTATTTTTAGTTCTTATAAAATTGTAATCTTCTTATGCTTTTTCACGTTAACCGTTTGTTTGTATATGCAATGATTTCAAGGCGAGAGACCTGGATGGTTGTCTCAAAGAACACAAAGGGTAAAGCTTACTTGTCTGTCGAAAGTGCGAAAAAGGATTTTCTTTTTTCTTCTTTCTTTTTTTCTTTTTTTTTTATATATATATATATATATATATATATATAGGAACAAAAGGAAAAAAGAAAAGACAATTACTTTACGGAGAATAGAACTTTTTTCTTTTCTTTTTACTTTATTCGACCGGAAAGAGAGAAAGAGAGATAGAGATAGAAATAGGGGTAGAGAGATAAAAAGAGAGAGAGAGAGAGAGAGTATATATTTTCTCGACGAAATAATATTAACGATGTAATTACATATAAAAAGTAATACAGTAAATATGAGAGGAATATATGTGTATATATATATATATATATATATATATATATATATATATATATATCCATATATATTCTTTCATATGAAAAGAAAATAATTTTTAGCGAAAGAAAATGATCTTCATTGAGAAAAAGAAAAATACAAAAAAGAAAAGATAAAATGACCTGGCGTACAAGCTTTGCTTTCTCTATCTTTTCTTTTGTTTGTTTGTTTTTTCGTCGTTTGTTTCCTGAGGTTTCAATATGCTTCTAGAAACTAAAGTGAGACTAGAAGTTAAGACGTTGTTGAAATAGTAAGTCGCTTGAGCTTCTCTTTTACGGTAACTGCAATGACCGCACTGACCGCGAACGTTTAGTAGTCTGTCCCTCATGTCTCGATGCACTCGCCCGTGTTAACGCGCTGCGGAACGCGTTCCATCATTCTCAGGAACGATTCTTTATAATTGCCGACTCTTATCCTAATCATCGTATATTATTTATCGCATTAAACGATCATTCATCATCGTACGATGCTCGTTCCAATTCGACGATCCTTTTGCTTTCCTTTCGTAAAGGACATGATAAATGACCTAAACCCTATTAAGAAGTAATAATGTATATTCCTTCGATGGATTTATTCGTTCTAGTTAAAATTTGAAAAGAAAAATTCCAATCGTAAGTCACAAACACATATTTTTCTTTTACGAATCGTAATAAATATTTATTTGTATTTTTCTTCATAGACAGATATCAAACGTGGACATTATACGATGGATTAATAAACGTCAATCTTTTATGAGAAATATTTAATGAATCGTTTAATTAATAACTTATAATTCGTCTTTATGTAATTAACGTAACATATTGTCCGAGTAATAATTATACTGATATTATTCGTTCGTGCAATCAATTTAATTGCATTTGGTTATCTTTAGCAAACAGCGGATTCGTAACAAAATGAATCATCGTTCGTGCGTGTTAATCGTTTTACCAAACGATCGAAGTAAAATTTGTTGTTGCGTGTTATTGAGATAATTATTGTCTAATCTAAAAAGTCAGTGAACATTATTTAAGAATGATCGATAATGTAGAGAACATTGTTACCGAATCACTGAAGAGATGGATCGTGCAAAAATTGATTTTTAACTATAATTTTATCAGAATTATATATCACAAGTCATTAAGGTCTTGTTAATTTTTTTAATGAATTAAAAAACGTCAGACACGTTCAAGATTATCTGTCACAGTTGAAAGAGAAACGGTACTACTTTATTTCCACATTTTCTTTGTTATGATTAACAGATTTACATTTAAAGAAAATACATCTATGAAAAATATTCCCAAGTGAATCTTTTGGCAATATAACGATCAGCATTAGGATCGGTTGGATCATTCTAAAAAACTTAAACACCCAAAGTTCGGTATAGATGGCACCAATAGCACTGGTAATCCATGGTGAATCCATTAAAAAGTAAAGTTTGAGAAACATAAAATAGGATTCGTTGGTTTTAATTTTTGTCTTGCTCGCGATCGTAATGGACTTTTTAATGATGATTATCTTATAAGTTGTATAAATGAATAATATACTGTTCATCAGACAAATAAGTATAGGTATAGTTGTGACGTAGACGATGACAGGTATATTGGGACCATTGGAAAAGTTATCAAAATTTGGTTTGATAGGCGAGTTCTTTGGTACCAAAGGTGATAATTCGACGATACAAGCAATAGCCGTCGGCACGAAGGATATACCCCAAACCCAAACAGAGTATATCAGAAACTTTCGTCTTTCTTGAGCTCGTTGCTGTTTGGGATCGGTTGGTGGCGTCCAATGGAGTCTGGTGATGACCAGGGTCATGTCGATGCAAATGACGAAGAGCCAGAAGGTGGAAGATATCGATAGAAACATCAGAGCCAAACAGGAGATAGTGTACACCGAGAAGTAGAGAGTGACACGACAGAGTAAGGACCATCCGATGGCGATGAGGATAGAGTTTAAGATGACCTGCGAAACATTGTAACAAAGGACCGCGCCATCGTAAGCGCGTTTACGTAGCCCGGAGACCGTCGAATAAATCAGTACAACGATAAGATATGGTAAGATATAGATAACATTCGCGAATATAACTATGTTGGCACCCCAAAAATTCAATGGCGTCAAAATACTTTGACAATAATGGATCTCTTCTTTTAATTCTTTCTTTATCTCGCATAGACTGTTATTGTCATTAACTTCTCGTTGTTTCTCTAGATTAATGTTAAAGGATTCATTACGATTGAGAAACCTTTGAAGAATGATGTAACTGTTGTTAGATCGATACTCGAAACAAGCATCGAAGCATACCCATGAGTCCACCATGGTACTCGTCATTTCGGAATTATCTGAAAATATAAATACATGCTGGTGGTAGAGAGTAAGTCGATGGCTGTATATATATATATATATATATATATAGCTGTGTGTCGGTGCGTTATAGGAGAACGCGCGCGCATGGTATCGATCCCGAAGGGTGAGCCGCGCGCTCTCTGTTTGGATAATTTGGCCGGGACTTCTGCGTTCCTCTTTCTCGTACACTCACATATACATATAGCTAATACACGTATACCTAGGAACAAGCAACGATTGTTTTGTCCGATCCTCGTGTTCCACCCGATTGAAATTCCATATGGGAACGTTTAATCGTTCGTTCGTTCGTTCGTTCGTTCGTTCGTTCGGTTGGTCGGTCGGTCGTGATTTCGCTCGATCGAAACTGCCGTTTTCCCAACTTCCCAACCGCCATGGAACGCAACGACGATGCTTCATGGTGTATACCAGTTTACCACTGTTCGTGCTACGAGCTCGTTAGAAAAATTCCAAAGCGAGAAAATCAACCGTTCGAGATGTAAACTTAACGATCGATTGAGATTCTATTCCGGCGTTGAAATCAAACGTGAGACGGACGTTATAACATGACCAGAGAGAAGAAAATGAAAGATCTAATCTAACTGTTTTATACGAATTATATTACTGTTTTTATTGATTCATTATTGAAAGAGATTTTCATTAACTAAATAATAATAATCTATGCGATTGTACTTTTGATTTCATTTAATTTCTAATGTGAATCCAACGATGTTTTTTTTATAAGATCAACGACAGTGTAATGTCATTTAATATTCAACGTCAAAGGATCAGGAGAATATTGCTTTTAATTTATTTTCAGATCGATTCACTTGCCATTTCTAAATATTTTATTAGTTTTATTATATCTCCTGAGATGGATTCAATAGAACAACTAATAATAGGTTAAATTTTTTCTAAACGAATAAAAACGTCTTCTAAGGTTTATTACATTTAGGAGAGTACTTTGTTAAAAGAGTTAATTAAAAAAAATATATATACGTTCATGTTTCAGAAAAAAAAAAAAAAAAAAAAAAAAAAAAAAAAACTACGGCTTGTGCGTATTTGTATAAACCGAAGGAGAGACATGAGTCTCGACTGTAACCATTGCCGGTTTTTCCTCGAAAACATTTATCGACCACTAAAATAACCGTCTACGCAAGAATTATCATGGAATATGTCTGGCCTATCACAATGCCGTTTATGGGCTCGTAAAAATTTAATTAGTCGTTCAATATGTGCCGAACAATTTCTGTCAGAAAAGATATCGTTCGCGACGTCATTATATTTGATGGTACGCATTAATTAATTTATTTTTAACAGAGTTATTATTCTTTTTATAAGATCGAATAATATGGATATATAACTACGTATATATATACATGCATATATATATATGTATATACACAATAAAATAATATTAATTCTCTTTTATCTTTTACATAATTAGTTTCACTTAAGCTTATAATTAATGATAATTTTATTCGATGTTAAGATATTAAAAATAAATTATAAGTAGACAAAACAAATGATATTTCACATATTCATTAATAGAAAACTAACGATTGATAATTATATGTAATATATATATATATATATATATATATATATATATATATATATATATATATCTCATTTGAACCTCTTGTTTTCTTTTAATAGAATCAAACGATCATTTATTACCTCTTGACAGGATCTATAATTATAATCAATGTTACGAGTATAAAGACCGGTTAATTTTAAAAGGTTTCATTAAAATTCTTTCTAAAGTAACAATTTTATCAGGTTACGAATCAAGTGTCTACCAATTTATAGTTCGGAACATGTCAATAAGAAAACGAGGAAAGATCGAATGGAAATACGATAACAGCTGGTAAAGGAACGTAAAAAAAAAGAAAAGAAAAAAGAAAAAGAAAAAGAAAAAAGAAGAAATAAAAGAAAAAAGACGATGCGAATTAACCAAATCAGAGAGATCTATAAGGGTGTCGATAACCGTACGATGGCCGAGAATAAACGTCGTCGTCGTTCTCGTTGCGGTTCGAAGATAGAAATGAAAAAGAAAAATAAAAAAAGAAAAAAAAAAAAAAAAAAGAAGGGAAAACTTTCCCGAAAGGAAATACAAATCTTGAAGGGGAAAAAAAAGAAAACAGGAAGAGAGGGGTATATTATCGTGGAAAGATAATAAAAAAAAAAAAAGAAAAAAAAAAAAGAAAAAAAGCATAAACAATTAAAAAAAAAAAAAGGAAGAAGAAAAAGTAAAGTCGAGAAGAAGGTAAGGAGAAGGGGTGGAGAAGATTCGATGGTTAAATAGAAGTAAGAGAAGGAAGAGAGATTAGATGAAAGGAATAGAACTTGGCTTACTTACATACCTTCGATAAACGGAAGAAGGGTGCGATTTGCATCGTCGTCGATTAAATTGGCACACCTCGTTTCCCTCCATTCCCTTTCTTCCTTTTTCCACGATTCTAGGACACAGCATCTTCCTCGAGTTACTTCGTTCGTAGCCTCGCTTTCAAGAATCATGAAACTCAAGGAGTTTGAGAAGACGAATACGTAAAGGATGAACGTAAAGAGGAACGAATCTAATTCGGCCATCATCATCATCATCATCATCATCATCATCATCATCATCCCTCTATTCCTTTTTTCTCCATCTTCTATCTTATCTTCTCAATTCAGTTTAAAACCGAAAACAAGAGAATGATCTTCGTAAGGCGATAAACGAATCCGTCAAACGTCTCCATAAATCCTTTCTCCTCATCGAAGATTCTTCGAGTTCACCTAGAAGCAGGTTGTTCGTTCAGCGAGTCATCCGACGAGAACTATAACGATGATGACGACGACGACTACTACTACGACGACGACGACGACGACGACGACATCGGAAGAAGAAAGGATGGAAGGAAAGGAAGGAAGATGCGAATTTCAGTAAACGAGCGAAATAAAAAGAATCAGAGAGAGAGGGGGGGTTAGGGAGGGGGGGGGGGAAGGGAAAGAAGGAAGAAATGCACTCGTGACCGCACGCGTTACTGCTCGTGTATCTCTATTCGACGTTACGTTCGTTCCTATTATTAGTGTGTGTTAGTGAATACACGCATACACGCACGTATGCGATGATACTTGACACAGAGTATCAGGACGGTAGGTCTTTCGAAGCACGAGTAAAGATATTTCGAAGTTGCACACACTCTCTATAGCTTCTCCCCTCTTTCAATCGTTTGTAGCATACTCGAATGTGTGCATATGTGACTATGTATAGGTGTGTGTGTGTGTGTGTGTGTGGCCATATCTCTTCTCGCGTCCTCCAACACAGTTGTTCCACCTTCGAGACCATGTCGCGTGCTGCTTCTTCCTCTATTTCTTTCTGCTCTTTCTCTCTCTCTCCCTCTCTCTCTTCTCTCTCTCTCTCGTACACTCGTTACTATCCTATCGCTCGGAAGGAGGGGCAAACAGAAAGAGAGAGGGAGTGTATGAGAGAGAGAGAGAGAGAGAGAGAGGAGGGAGAAAGACAGGACGTGAGACGGAATAATTATCCTTCCTTGGTGACATCAGAATATTTCCCGCGCTCTTGCTTCATACCAAGCCAATGTATATACATACCACAAGAAACTTCCACAAGGAATGAGAAATATTTTGTTGAGTTACGAGCTACTTGGGTATCACTGTTTGCTCGGACTCTTATCTTGCTTCTTTTTCTTCTTTCTTTTTCTTTCTTCTTTTTTTTTTTTTTTTTTATTACCTAAATGCTTTTCTTTTGGGTTTTTTTGTCGTTCGTTTTTTTTTCTTTTATCTTTTTTTTTTTTTTTTCTTACGTCGACCTCATTATTAGTTACTTCGTCCGTCTGGCCGTCGCCATTTTTCTTTTTTATTATTTTCTTCATCTCCCCGTTTTACCTTCATCGAGAATTCTTCTCAAGCTGGATACATTTACAGTTAGCCATTGCTCTTCCTTTCCTATCCTTCGATTCCTAGCGGACTTTTTATTCTTTTCTTTTCTTTTTTTCTTTTTTATTGTTGTTGCTCTTCTTCTTCTTCTTCTTCTACTTCTTCTTCTTCTTCTTCTTCTTCTTCTTCTTCTTCTTCTTCTTCTGCTTCTGCTTCTGCTTCTGCTTCTTCTACCAAACAGGATTATAGGTGGGAGAGAAGGAGACAATTTTCAGGATTTACCGACCGTTCGAGTAGATGAAAAATGTTTGTTTCGTATGTGGCGGCTTTAGAGGAGTCTTGAGTGGTGGAAACCATTTCCTGCCGGCTGTCTTAACGGTTTAGGAAGGTTCAAAGTGTCTACAGAAAACTAGAAAGGAAAAAGAAGATAGAGAAAGAGAATATAAATCGATATCTTTTTATATGTCTCATCTCTGGATCTTTCTACTTAGGATATGTCTTCTTCTTTCTCTTCTAAGTTTTGTTTAGATTGAGTTCTTTTTAGATTCAGTGCTTGTTAAATTTGATCAAACCTCAATGAGTTTATTAATCATAGAAGAACGAACTATTTTTTTTTTCTTTTTTTTTTTTTTTACAAAAAAAGACAATATTAAATAAATGAAAATTAATATTTATAATAGTTGAATAAATAAATAATAAAATTCAATAAATAAAAGTAAAATTATGATTGTCGATTTTTTGATTAAATGATAAATGTTATAGAATGATTTTCATTGAAATTGAAAATTATATATAATTGTTGTTAAATTAACAATATATTTTTAAGGATAATACATTTATGAAAGAAATTTATTTGCAAGGACCGATGTCTTTTGTACTATAAACGATATTTCTTATTGTACTATGCGTGAATAATTTCATGTATGTTCGAGAGACAAAAAGAATTGTAAATTGTTTAATAAAGAAAACTTTTGTCATGGTTTATACGAGAGGAGAGTAAGAAAAAGATGAAACGAGAGAAAAAGACAGAGGCATGTATACTTGAACTTTGTACCTTCGATAAGGGTACTCGTTCGCAAAACTTCTTCGTAACTAATGTTTAACCATCCATAAACAAAAAGTAAACTCAGCGATGTAAAACGTAACATAAACGGACGCTAATCAAACTTATGGGAAAGCCAATGTGTTAAAATGCGACACCAAACATTAATCGGAAATGGAAGATGATAACACCGAGTCGTAAATACTCGTTATCGTCAAAATGCATTTTGTATTGCATTCCAAAGTATTCGATGACATTCATCAAGGCATGTACCGTTCGATAAAATCTATTCAATTCAATAATTTACATTTTAAGATATATAATAGCATTTTATTTTTGTCTAAACGTAGATTATTCTAATATCAAAAGTATAACCGTGAAACACATTTGAATTAATTATATATTCAATTGATTTTTATTTGCAATAATTTCTCTACGACTCGTATGGATTCGTCTACCGTTATATATTTCATTCAAAAATTTAACGAATCTTGATATTATAAAATAGTACGATAAATCTCGATAGATGAATTAATAATACATAAATTTTAATTGATTCAATAATTTCTTAATTCGATTTATATCTTAATAGGAAAGTTCCCTATCGCATAAATTTCTCAATTATCTACAATGTGATTCACACTTCTACTGTCATTATAATTACGTATTCTATGAATAAAGGAAAAAAGAGAGAGAGAGAGAGAGAGAGAGAGAGAGGAACAAAGAAATAAAAAAAAAAAAGAAAAGATTGATAAGAGATGAGGAATGAGATGAGACTGATGGATATAATTTATTTTTTAAAGTTACATCTCGAACGAGTCACACAAATAATCAGTTTTATTGAATAATGTTGCGAAAGAAAGAGAAGTGGGAAAATAAGAGAGAGAGAGAGAGAGAGAGAGAGAGAGAAATAAAACAAGAGGAAAAACGTTCTTCGAGAAGCTTGACGAGCTCCGCGATAAATACATGTGCATAAAATATATATACACACATAAGAGGTAAATAGAATAGTACATATAATAGAATAAAAATGTAAGGACGTCGATGATTCACAAAGCATGCACTTTAATTATTGTCGTCAGTGCCGAACGATATATCGAAGAAGATGCATCGTATGGCAAGGCTTTTCTTCACGAGTTTTCTCTTTTTCGTTGAAAACACAGCCACACCAACATCACCATCACTATCGATAAGACCATCAACGAAATGGAACGACTATCATCGGATAGATCTGCCAAAGAAATGTTGTATCGAGGGTTATCTCTTCGACGAGGAGCTGACGTGCGTGAAGGTCATCGAGGATAATCATTTTTCGAAGGAAATGGAGACGGAAATACGTGCTCATGGGTTCTCATGCGAGAAGAACGTTGCAATGTTGATGGAACGTGGTCCAAACGATTCCTGGACTTACACGACGATCGACGTCCCAAATGATTATTGTCTCGAAACGATGACGAATGGGAGCCAAGTGTTGGCCAAGTGTCCGGATTTATTAAAGATTCATGAAAATACGTCAACTACGTCGATCTTATCAACCACGACAATGAGAATTAATAACGAGAGTATTGAGACTACGATGATATGCGATAACAAGAATCGTACGAAAAAATTAGAAGCCATATTTTGGGGTGCAAAAACTTATATGCTGACGAACATAGCCCATATGATACTTTGCATCGTCGTCGTAGTAACATATTTGTCCGTATCTGAATTACGTAAAGGTGTCTACAATCGTGCAGTTCTTCGACACAACATATCCTTGTTGGGATTGGGTTGTATACTAACGTTTCTGAGTTACTGTCAGTACTCCTTGGACGATAACCTGACCATCCTACTTTGGCTTCTTCTACAATATTTCACCCTGGCGACGGTATTCTGGCTGAACGTGATCTGCTTCGACATGACCCTCTCTATCACAAGATTCCGTTGGACGGTTGGACTCGGTGCTAACAACGAGAGAGACAAATACAGGAGATTGCTTCTATACGGTGTTTTCGCTTGGGGTGGTGCGCTTCTACCAACGGTCGTTGCTGGCATCTTCGAATACACACCAGGAATACCAAAGAACTTCCCGTTGAAGCCCAATTACGTTCGGTATTGCTTGGGCCCAAACCCAACGGTGAATTTCTACTTCTTCGTCATACCTCTCATCACTCTACTATGTAACAACGTACTATTTCTTTTCACGACCTATAAAATCATACGGATACAAAGTAGTACCAAAATGGCGACGAAAAATCAAAGCAGCTTACTCACCAAGAAATATTTCTTATTTCTAAGGCTTTATCTATTGATGGGTGCACCCTGGTTCTTTGGGACTCTCTTTGCATGTTTCAACAAACTCGTCATCCTAAAGATCTGTCGTCTAATCCAGCCCATACTATGGCTCTTCATGTTATTAACACGGAAGAATATCAGACAAAAGATAGCTGACATATTCTATTGCTTCGTCTGATCCAAGGATCATAATGGAACTACTATTTTGACTGGTATGGATTAGTTCATTTCGACGATCTCACAGATAATATTCCGGTTAGGCTTCTTCGAAATTCTCGAGGTTCCAACGTTCGTCTGCTCATTTTTATGGCTTCACATTTATGATGCACTTGGACTTTATATATATACACACTTACACACACACACACACACACACACACATACACACATATATATATATATATTCAATAATTCGTATGTATATATTTATTTCTGTATCTCTCACTTTCGTCTTCATCTCGCGTCTATTCTTGCAAAATTCATTTACATTTTCGTTGTGTAATGTGTCTTGTGAAATCCCGCAATAACATTCGAGGAAAAACTTGACGCTCGATCATCTCTCTCTCTCTCTCCCTCTCCCTCTCTCTTCTTTCTCTTTTTAGCTTTTATGTTCTTTAACAATAAGAGCGTGTACGAGAGAGAGAGAGAGAGAGAGAGAGGGAAGACTCAACTACGAATCGAGAAAACTTACACGGTGTTCTGTCAGCTTGGACAAAGAGGGGGAATTCTCTTGTTCGAGGTGGGATTAGTGACTAGAGAGAAGAAGTGGAAGGGAAATAAAAGAAGAAGAAAATAGAAAACGTAAAAAAAAAAAAAAAAAAAAGAAAAAAAAAAAAGATGAACGACGAAGAACGGAATGGAGAAAATCAATTTTATCGTCGCACTTTCGTCGCGATTCTTACGGGGGGAAAAAAACATTGGGAAAATTATTTTTTCCCTCGAAGTATTTGAATTCGATTTCATTTTCTTCATTTTATCCTACGTCTCATGAGAAAATCGTTCGAT
>NC_060958.1:567500-587500 GCF_910589235.1 Vespa crabro
TTTTTGTTTTATAATCATCACATTATACCTTCATCACCTTTCGTAGATACTCGAAAAGATCGACGAATAGAATTGATTTAGATGGAAAATTTCACTTTGACATTTTATATCGTTCGAATAATATCTATTTTTTGGTGTCGTATCAAAATCAGACAAGGATGGGATATTGTTAACATCTTTTCGTGGTAGATATAATATTTCGATATAATACGGCTAAAAGTACTTGAAATCCTTTAGAAATACGATATGAATTTTGGAAAAGTTCCAAGTATACTTTTCCATGGGTCTCGTATACTTCGAAATATTTTATTATATTTTTATATTTATTTATTTTTTTTTTTTCTTTTTTTTGGTTATTCTTTATCGCGATTTACAATGTTTAATTTAAAGATATCGTCTACCTAAATTAAAACTGTCCAATATGCATTGTATAATTATAATTTTTAATTACACGTATACGACGTTTAAAATTAGGAACTCTACGCGGCTTCGATCTTTGAAGATTCTATTAAGAAGTTTATAAGCTTCAAAATTTCAAAGCTTTGTAAGTTCGACCTTTGGAAATATCATTTGGAAGTTTTCAGCTTTTAAAGCTTCAAATTTTTTAATCTTCGACTTAAAGCAAAAATAGCCTTGTTACCACGGTATAGTCTAGTTCATTATATACTCAAGATGATCATCTTTGAAGAAATTATTTTAATTTGGAATATCGATACGTTTCTGCGACTCGTCATTTTTGAAAAGTTTCATGTGTATTTTTATTTTTTTTTTCTAAAAAAAAAAAAAAAAATAGAAAAAAGGAAAAGAAATGACAGAGATGTCAAAAGTCTGACAAATATCTCAATGTAATTTCATTAAAAAGTCGAACTTGCACGGCTTAAAAAAAGAAAAAAAAAAAAATATAAAATAAAATAAAATAACGACGAAACTCTTGTTTTCTTTTTTTTTTTTTTTTTTTAATAAAATAAAATATTTGCGCTTTCGTTGAATACAAAATCAATGATTTTACGTTGAATACGTATCGATGAACGTTCGACCCGATTTTACGATATAATCGATAAAATGTGAATGAAAATTTTCGAAAAAGAATCGATACATTTCTCTCGCGCACAATTTCATATATGTACGTGGAAACGATTCATAGAAGCGAAGAGGAAAAGATAAATTTGGATGTCGAGAAAGAGTCATTGTGAAAATCCATCGACAGCTATTATCCAGGGACAATCAGGCAACTAGTCAATCAGTCAGTCAGTCAGGCAAGCAGGCAGGCAGGCAGGCAGGTAGGCAGGCAAGCAGGCAGGCAGGCAGGCAGGCAGGCAGTCAGTCAGATAGTTAGTTAGACAGGCATGCAGGCAGGGAAGCAAGCAGACAGATATCGAAAGAAAAAGATAGATAAATAGACAGATAGATAGAGATAGAGAGTATGGATCGATTCGTAAGAGTTCAAGGTCAGCATCGCTTCCATTCGATTGAACCACCGTACGATGAGAGAAACTACGATATTGGCTCGCTATCGAGAAAACAGATAGAGTGCTTGATTCGTAGGAGATTATCACGACAAAGAGAGAATGAGATTTACTTGAAAAAACATCCTGAAGTAAAAGCTTTCATAAGTATTTTGTTAAGGTATATATGATTAATCAATTATATTTCTTTTTCATTATTTATTACTCGCATTCTCGTTTCTTTTTAAGAATATTCTATTATTATTATCATTATTATCATTATTATTATTATCATCATCGTCAGTTTTTATCTTCTTTTCATTTCTTTTTGTCCTCTTTTATCATCCCTCCCTTTATTCTCTATCTCTTGTCCATATTTCTACGTTTTCTTTTTATTTTATCTTCTTTTTTTTCTTTTTTTTCATCAGATATCTATTGAGAAGCTTACCGGAGGAAAACGTTCACGAGGCTGTCGGTGCGTTTTTTAATCGACCTCGTTACGAAATAGTGACGGATCTCAAGGAATATCTGCGAGAGACGGGTCAGCCTATACCCTCGACGGAAACTTTTGAAGGGAAATATTCCAAGGAAGAGACGACGACTACTACTAAGACGACTACTACTACTACTACCAATGGTAGTAGTAGTAGTACATTCTCGAACTCTGAGGAGGAATCCATTCAACAAGACTTTATGCCACATTTCTAAAGCAATGTACGTCTTTTATAATGCTTCCTTATCTCTCTCCTTCTCTCTCTCTCTCTCTCTCTCTCTCTCTCTCTCTCTCTCTCTTCCTCTCTCGTGTATGCGTTTGTTACTAAAATGAAAGAAGCAAAAAAAATCCTCACTTATGTCACTAAAGTATTATATTTTTGAGAGTGTAGGCAATTTATCTATTCGTGACATCATCGAGATATATCCCTCCCCACTCCTCTCTATAATAAAATAGTTAAGGGAATATTTATTCAATGTGAATGAAAAAACGTAAACGTCACTTTTTGATATGTTTTTTAAAAAGATACGTTTTTTAAAAGGAAACAAAAAATATATATATATATATATATATATATATATATATCTTCCTGTTGTACATATAGATTTGTAAAATTTCTCAGAGAAATAAGTAAATCTATCATTGTCGTATATTTTTGGATTCATTTTCATCGTTAGGATAGAATATTATAAAATAATGCGCGGTCGAATATATTAAATGTAAATGAAAGGTTTGATCAGCAGTTTCAGATGAATAATGGCATGATCCAAGTGAGCCGATAAAGTTTATACGTGTGTACGATAAGAGTACTATATATTCACGGGTCTTCATAGTTATGCATTAAAAGGGGATTATTATGGTCCGTAGAATTTAGAAATATCTTTTAGAAATTTGTCAATATTGTATTATTGTATATAATTATATCGTGTATTCTATCATACGATAAAAAAAAAAAAAAAAAAAAGAAACGATATTAATATTTCTATCAATGAGAAATAAAAGGAAAAAAGAAGAAAGAAAAATATCTCACAAATTATTAACAATAATAAATTTAATAGTAAATTTTATTTCTCGTTCGATATTTTTCTTTTCTTTCTTTTCTTTTTTTTTTTTTTCTTTTTTTTTTTTATAATCAATACAATCAAGATATCCAATAATGTTTTTCTGCTTTTTTTTTTTTTTTTCTTCGAAGGATTTCAAGTTCGAATAATATCTGAACGAAAATATTAAATTTCGTAAGGCAAAGAAAAAAAGAAAAGAAAAAAAAAAAAAAATATTGTTCCTAAAACATGGTCAATTTCATTGTACCTCGTCGAAGGTTTTACACCAGCCCTTTACGGAATGGTCTAGTCGATAGGGAACTTTTCGAGCTAATCGTGGACGACGTTACCGATTTTTGTATTAACGCGAACGATGAACGAGCTGGATAAGCGGCTGTGTGTACGGAAGGAGGGGATCGATCGTATGCGGGGTGCAACAACCCTCCGCTCACGCCTCAACCCTACTACCCTTCCCCCTCCCTCTACGATTAACAACTTCGACGAGCAAAGAGCTAAGGTTACACGGTCGCAAGCTTTTTCGCACGGCCCTTTTCTTACCTTCAATATAAAATTAAATTCGAACTGATTCGATACGATTTCTCATCTTTCCTTTTCTTTTCTTTCTTTTTTTTTTTTTTTTTTTTATATTCACTTTATCATCGTCAATATTTGCAAATTCATCGTAATTTATCGTCGCTTTGTTATCGTTCGAATAATAAGAAAAATAATTTAATTATTATTAAATCTTTAAATGATTAAATGACATTTAACAAATAATAAAATTTAAATTGACGGAGAAGAAATTAAATCAGTAGTGATACTTCTGTGTTTGTTAATTATTTATGACAGACAAATGACAGATATAGGGGTCCGAAGCGAAGTGGTCGAACGCACTCTACATATATCTCGTTTTTTAATAATGTTTAATAATATCCTACTTCTCGATTCAATTCTATTTGATACATAAAATAGATTTGATTGATTAACTTTTCGATAGTATTTAATTTTTGGAAATTTTCTATTCTATTTTAATATTAACGAATTAATTTATGTAATATATCAGTTAATTCGGGTGAAAAAAATTGAATGAACTTTATTATTTCAATTATATATAAATTGAATAAACTATTATTTGAATAAAGTTTTTATTTCATCGGGTACACACGTACAATCATACACACACACACACACACACATGTACACAAATACAAAGAGAAACTATATAATACAAATTTAAAGATAATCAAGTTTGATTGTAATTACGTATATTCCATTAAAAGATACGCTTTGCGTACGTCATTTAATGAAATAAATACATTTAATCGAACGTACATTTTCGTGTTATCGATAAGATCAAGAATGCGATCGTTAATTCGAAACGCGGCGTGCCATTAAATGTGCACATATGTTGCGGAAAGAACGAGTGAGTGAGAGAGAGAGAGAGAGAGAGAGGATGCACAAGCTCATGAATAGGCCGATTAGATATAAGTCAAAGGTCATTTCCAGGAGCGTGGCATGGAAGCATTCAGGAAGAAGACTGATACAGGGACGGTCCCCTTCGTTCTTTTCTCGTCGTTTCACTTATTTTCCGAACGTTTGAACGATAACATTTCTTTTTTTTTTCTTTTTTTTTTTTCTTTTTTCATTCGATATGATATAACTTTGTATAGATAATTGACAAATTTATCGTAAGAATTTTATTCCAATGTAAAATTTAAATGCATTTGTTCTTTATAAATATTATTTTTTTACATATCCAATGTCAATCGAATATTTGTTTTATATATATATATATAAAATGAAAATAGTAATATAAGCATTATAAAATTTATTATTTTTTAAAAATACATTTTATTATTATTATTATTATTTTACATAAATTAATTTACTCTGTTAGTATAGATATAATAAACATAGAAAATAATGTAATTATTAAATTATATAAAATAATTCTGTCTCGAACAAAATTTCGAACACTATTATCGTCCTGTGATGTTAATTGTCTTTAAGGAAAATGAATCCGATGACGAGCGACAGGACAGAAGATATAAACCGATAGGATAAAATGAAAGAAGATTTAATAGACTGGAAAATGAACGGAAAAAATAGACGGATTATTAAAAATAAAAAGTTCAAGTTGTTTACTCGTTACACCATCAGTCTATTGATTTAAGAATAGAATGTCCAATAAAAATTATGAAAGAATATCATAACGTTTCAATTGAATGAATAATTTGCTAAATTTCCGAATATAGACATATTGATTTATTATCGTATCACACAATCCGGAACACAGACTTATTAAATAATTATCAGTTTAACGGAATGTTAAATATAGAGTTATTAATTAAAAATCAGTTTCATAGAATGTTGAATATAAACTTATAAATTAATTATCGTTTACAGAATATAAAATATAGAATTATAGGGGTAATCAAAGACTTTATTAATTAATTAAATGTAATAACGAATACTGACTGACCTTTCAGATTTCTTTCTTTTTTTTTGATTGTTCCATTTTTTACTTCCTCTTACTTCAAACGCACTTAATTCATCGTATAATCAACTTATCAATTGGATAAAAATTATTAACATTTACGATTTTAATTGATTTAAAAGTTTATTAACGAAGATTTATTAAGGATTAAGAGATACTTCTGAAATTTTATTGAAATGCAATTTATATAATTATTAATAATTTTTATATTTATTATTGTTTTATAATTACGAAATGTAACTTTTAGACATACGTACATACGTATGTATCGAAGATCTTTCGTACATATATATATATATATATATATATATACTTAACCAGAGTGGTATTAAGTGAGTGCATGGGTGGCCTGAGTTTTGAAGAGTTATGGGGTATCGACAACGGCGCCATGGGATAGCAATCTTTTGGTAAATACTAAAAAGGCATCGGTTTACTTTCTCCTTTAAGTGGTAGTCCTTAGATTAACCATTTTCAAATTTCAGCGAGGAAAATATTAAGCGTGAGAAAAATAAAAGGAATAAATACGTACGCAGGAGGTAAAGACAAAAAGAAAAAAAAAAAAAAAAAAAAAAAGAAAAAAGGAAAAAAAAAATAAATAAAAGGAAAAAAAGAAAAACAAAATTATCTTTTTCCGTTTGTCGTTTTAAGATTCGAAGAACCACCCGTTTAAAAGGGTGAACATGTTATCGTCGTGAGTTAACGTCGATTAGTTTCGAAGATGGAAGGTCCAAGAGTTGAAAATAGAAAATCTGTGGACGGGACTGGGACGGCTTTTGAGTTCGACTCGCGTCATTTCGCTTTAATACGCTCCATTACGCGTCGCGGCATGTTGTCGCGAGGAGGATCGCGCATTCACTCCGTCGAATTAATCGAACGAGAGCACAAAAGCATTCGCGTAACCAGCCTAGATATACATATGTATGTACGAAAGAGAGAGAGAGAGAGAGAGAGAGAGAGAGAGAGAGAGAGATAAAGAGAGAGAGAGATACAAAGAGAAAGAAAGAGAGAGAGAGAGAGAGAGAGAGTATTCCACAGCCGCACGGTATATATCCGTCGAGTTTCCGGTTATTTACAGAGGGAAGTTTGCAATTGTTTGCCCAGTCGGTCCATTTCCGGTTCCAGTAACGTACCACAACGTTTCCCTTCGTACTCCACCTCCACGATTGTGGCAACATTAACGAACGTGATCACCCCATCGATCGGCCACCTACGATCGGTCAAAATGATCGAGCACTCTATTTCCCTTCTTCTTTCGATTATTTCTTCTTTATTTCTGCGTTTATAATTTTCTCGCTTGTGATAGATATATGTTGTCTCGACGGGACTTCTTCTTTTTCTTTTTTTCTTTTTTTTGGTTTTTCTTTTCTTTTTCTTTTTTTTTTTTTCTTTCGAATTCGCAAATCGAAAGTGTGAAACTGTCAGTTCGATACAACTGAATATATGTATATATATATATATATATATATATATATATATATATATATATATATATGTATGCATGTATAATCTCGATGGAGATTCTATCGAAATTTATATGATCAGATCATTAGTGAATCGTCGTAAGTATTTATAACTTATTGTCGATTTTTTTTTTTTATATATATATATATATATATAAATTTTAGAAAAATCTATTTAAATACGAGATATAATTCAGACATTCAAAAACTTTTGATAACTCGGAAAGATTATGAAAATATTTTATTATTCACCTTTTTTTTTCTTATTTCCGTTCTTTTTTCTTTTTTTTTTTTTTTTTTAACATACAACACCCTTAATCAATTTTTCCATACGATCATTTTCTAAAAATTTATCACGTTATTATTCTAATCATTCTGTACAATTTCTATCGTTTGCAAAGTTTGTTTTAATCGCAGATATTCTGATATAATTTGGTCAAAGAAAAAATGAGAAATATTCGAAGGAGGAGGGAAAAAAAATGTTCGACTGTCGAAATGTCAATAATTACGTGTCTACTTTTTAAAAATATTGTCATTAATTCCACGTTAATTCATTCGTTATCATTAAATCATTTTTCTCATTATTTTCTCGCATTTCGTTCATTCATCAATTCATATCACCATAAGTTTGCTTTAATTGACGATAAATATCGGCAGATTTCATTTTTCATAGGCATTTGAAAACAAAAAAAAAAAAAAAGGAACGAATCAAATTCCGTAATTAACAGAAGATATTTTCTATATCTTGTTGGTTTCATTTTAACGACTGGTATAACATTCGCAAAAATATGTATTAAGGTACGTGATCGTCGTAACACTAAGAAAACAGATTAGAAAAATGAATCAATTTTAAATTGGGTGATAGGGTGGGAGGCGAAGGGGTGAGGGGGCGAATAACCTGCGCAATAACTATGCGCAAACGATCTTTAGTAACTGGATTAATCTCGTATGTGTACACAGTTATACATGTAAACAGAAATTCTTTCACTATAAAATCAGTGTTATGTAATTCCCCTAAACGTAGAATATTCCGTCCGTACGATAGATCCTGTCGTAATGGTTTTTAAAAATGTAATTCCTTTAAATCTTTGATAAGATCTGACGCGTTAAACCCGTTTCATATCAAACAGAAATGATGTTACCAACCCGACAAGCTTGACTAACAATCACGGTGGTCCAAACACGTACGCTGATTCACGTTTAAAATTTTAACAAAAGGTAGACCCGCTAGGGCCCGTTGTGTTTGACGTTCTTTTAATGTTCGAAAAAAGAAGTTGGATAAAGATCGGCAAGAGCAAGAGAAAAAAGAAAAAAAGACAAAAAAAAAAGGAAAAAAAGAGAAAAACGATCCGTAATATCGAAATAAACGTTTGGGACTCTTGTCGCTGAGCATTAACTTTTATCGCGTCTATTACATGACAATAGAACCTTGACGAGTACGGAACGTGAAAAATTGCGTCTACGTAGATCGAAAGAAGAATAAAAAATTGTATGCTTCTGCTGTTGAAGCAAAAACCGGTCTAAATATCACTTTTTATACAATCTTTCGGGACAGTGTAGCGAATATTTGAGGAACCGGTATAGCGCCGCCCAAAACCGGTACGACGGACGTGTATGATCATATTAGCAAGGCAAAGAGTGTGAAAGAGAGAAAAAGATAGAGGGATACTGACTGACTTTTTATGCCTGACTCGCTTAGCCGATTCGCTACACTCTTTCTTTTTCGTGAGGACAATAAAGTCTGAGTGAAATACGAAGATTGTATATCCTATACCTCGTACCTGCTAACTCTTATTTCGAGGGAAAAAAAATCGATGAATCCTAATTAATTATATTATAAAATTAATTTAATTTACACGATTGAAATGAGATTCGTTTTTCTTCTTTTTTTTTTTTTTTCGAACGAATATATATATATAAGCAAAATCTTAAACGATAATTTATTATTTCCTATATAATCTAATTGTGTCAAAAATAAGAAATATTTTCAAATGTATTTAAAAATGAGAAAATATTTTAATAGAATTTTGACGGCAATCATTTTTCTATATATAACTTTAGGTTAGACATAAATCTCTGTCTAGGAGACATACGACTTACATGTGTATATAATACTTATGTATTATATTATGTATTTATTGCCGAGCTAAATACATACGTAACAGCGAGAGAGAGAGAGAGAGAGAGAGAGAGAGAGAGAGAGAAATATTCTCATAAATAAAATAATACTCGACACATTCTCTCTCTCTCTCTCTCTCTCTCTCTCTTTAACTTTACCTGAGGCTCGTTTTAAAAGCTTCATCTTCTAAGGTTCGTATCACGTTTAAAGTCAAAGACACGCTTTTACAGTTCTCATTAATAGTCCACCTTTGGATGAATCCTTTTATGGAAATAGAAAATGTCTTCTTTTTTTCTATATTTCCTTTTCTCACTCTCTAGCGAAATTAGCATGAACGTGTCCACGAAATATAACAACTCTCTCTTTCTCGGTTGCGATAAATGGAATGCGTGTGTGGCGGCATTAGGGAAGATTAGACGACGCACTACGCCGTACTAGATGGAAGGCGGACTACGTTTAGTATGCCTCTGAATATTGCACTTTACGACGAGCTCTGGAGTAACGCCTTCCTCTTGGAACATCTCTCTCTCTCTCTCTCTCTCTCTTTCTCTCTCTCTCTCTCTCTCTCTCTCTCTCTCTCTCTTTCTTGTTCGGATATAGGTATGTAAGCATATATAGAACGAATGCGTGAATATATGTAGGTATATGTATGTGAGAGAGAGAGAGAGAGGAGGGGGTGGGAGAGTGAGTGCACCCTCTCTTTCATATTCCATCTTTCTCCCTCGTACTGGGCTCTCTCGCGACGTGGTTATCGCGGTGTACGCGAAATTGGCCTCGCACCTTCGGAAGTTAATCTCGTTGAAAATTCTACTACATTGTACTCTACGACTATATATATATATATACGTTATATATATATATATATAATATATATATAATATGTAGGTGTATATGTACGTACGTATATGCTAGTGAAGTGAAGAAAGCGAGAGAGGGTGACAAACTTGCCGTTTATTCGAACGGCCGAATAAAATTAAAGGGATAACTGGCGAAACAAGCCAATTCGTTCGTTTCTCTGAAATCGTGCTTGAATATATATATATATATATATATATATATATATATATATATATATATATATAAAACTTTGTGTGCATACGTATATGTGCGTGCATTGGGGGGTTTAAAAGTATCACCGTTTGAAACGATCCGGGAATTAACGTCGAGATACGAAACTACAAGGAAGGGGAGAAAAAATGATCATGATTTCTTCTTTTTTCTTTCTGTCGAATGGAGTGATCGATATTTCATAATTAAATTAATGCCTTGTGATTTTTACCGTTATCGTGTGCGTACATATGTATTTATAAACTGGTATATGTACTTACATCTGTTCTATACGTACATGATGCATATATATATATATATATATATATATATATATGCATCATATATATGCATCATGTAGAGATAAATGCATTGAACCTTGCGTATTTTCGTCGAACGGATCAATGTGCGGTTTTAAAATTTCGCGAATGCGATATAACGCCGATGACATTTCAATCAAATTTATTATGTGCTTGCTTTTCACACGGGAGAAAGAGAAAGAGATAGAGACAGATAGATAGACAGACAGACAGACAGACAGACAGACAGACAGAGAGAGAGAGAGAGAGAGAAAGAGAGAGAATCGTTGAGAGAACGGTACTTGTTTCGATTAAATTATAATGCTCTATCCATTATTTCGAATTGTTCCGTGAATCGAATTAAAGCGACACGGAAATCATCGTTCATAGCATGTTTATGTATTGTATACATATAAATATATATTGTGTGTTTATGTGTGTCTTTGTCTGTTTGAGTGTATTAGTAGTAGAAATCATTGTGGAAGTTCTCTAGTAGCTTAACATCGTGTACAACCATCGTGAATCCTCTGTTAGGCTCGCGCCAACGATCTTTAGCCGCGAGCCTTAACCTTAGGGGCCACGGTTCACGTTCTTAGCATACGTCGCGCTTCGCGAGATAGTCTAGAAGGATGCTTCGAAGATTATCGAGACTCGTAAACGCATGCGCATTAATACGCAGGATATTCCCCAGCTAGAAAATCTACGGGGTGTTCTTTTATATTGTGAAAATTGGAATTATTCGAGAATTAGTTACATGTTAATTTCTTCCTTCTTTTTTTTTTTTTTTTTTTTTTTTTTTTAATAAAAGATATATATACTCTATCGTTTTAAATTCCTTTAGAATTAATCGAAATACGACCGATCGTTTTGTATATCGTTATCGAGATATATGTATGTATGTATGTGTGTGTGTATATACATATATACGTATAAATTCTGTCGAATGTTAAAATGTTACATTTTACATGAACTTGATATGATATAGATTTGATATGAACATTTTATATGATATTGCACGTTGTATAGATTATTTTTCAAATCTTTCGTTTGGAATATTTTTTTATTTTTCTCTTGTTTACATAACGAACAATGAAAAATCATTTCGTAAGGATATATATATATATATATATATATATATATATATATATAAATATAAAATTGTTTACGTTGAAACGAATTCATCCTGTATAACGTAGAGAGTTAAAAGTAGGAGCTTATCTCGATCGCACGAAAAGCCGAGAAAACATTAAGGAAAATCCAAGATTGTTTCAGACTCCTCGAAAGAGTAAATTACGATCGTAGAAAGCGTATCTATATAACCGATAGCACGCGTAGATACTTACATATATACATAGCAGTATGTAGGTAGATACATAGCTATGAATCACGATTCGCGTAATGTTAGCTCGTCGTTTACGGAGAAACCAATAATAATCTCTCGCTTCTTCGTACCGTTTAAGTTAGAAAGCAAGAACAGATCGAGAGGATTCGTCGATCTCGAATTGTAATTTACGGAAATAAGCACGTTACTAGGGTCTCTCGGATCTCTTCTCTCTCTCTCTCTCTCTCTCTCTCTCTCTCTCTTGTATCTGGATGTGCATTCCTCTCTTCATTAACTTCTGTTCAAGGAATTTTCATCGTTTAACAGGATTATCTGATTCCCGATCGATATCGTTACGTATCTACGATTTCAATTAATGTCTAGCGAAATTATTGAACGACAAATTCTACAAGAGGCAGTGGCACGTCTATTACTCGAGATGGTATTTGCTATCCGGTTAAATTAGGACGATGTTCGACTAGAACCTGGTTGCCCTACTTGATTTTTCGGATAGTACAAAATCGGTTTAACGATTATAACGACTGGATCGTGACTTGTACGGATTAATTAAGAGATATCTTTCGGCGATCATGCAATTAGACATTTCTATATAAATCAAACTATATAGATATATAAATATAGATATATAGACACGTACATCTGAATAGGTAACCTGAATTCTGCTATGACCCATGTAAAAGTGTTATTTAGATGTCTTAACAAATGAAAAAAGCATATAACTAAAGTCGGAGATTAAAAAAATCCGACGCATGTGGCTGAGTGGATAGCGAGGAGGAAGAGAGAGAGAGAGAGAGAGAGAGAGAGAGAGAGAAGAAAAAAAAAGTTTCGGGGGTTCAGTCAAAAAGGAAAGGTATTTATTTACGCGAATGCAAAAAAAAAGGAAGAAAAAAGGAAAAAAAGAATGAGTTAGTAAAGAAAGAGATAGAAAACATGAGGGTATGAGAGAAAAATTGATACAGTGGCCGCGTGTAGAGATATTGAGAGAACGAACGAGTATCGCGTTTCTGCAAGCGCATTTTAAAACCAGTATTTGAAGCGTGTGACAGGGGTCAACTCACGAATTTCAATGGAAAGACTGTATCGCAAATGGACAGACATTTACTGCATACGTATATATATATATATATATATGTATGTATATGTGTATGTATATGTGTGGACGGATGTGTTTATATATCGTCCCGTATGCATAAATATTGAGAACCGGGTCATAAACAATAACAATAACGACAATTTATATCTTATCCTTAATCGTGAAAATTTTATCATCATCATCATCGAGAAAATCCATGGATTTGACTTAGGTAATGACTTCATTGATATTTATCGTTTATTATTGGCCTACATCCTTACTTATCCTTTCGAATATTTCAAATTATTTTAATACTGAATGATTTTTTATATTTAATTCAATATCCCATAATACTTATATTTATATTATATGTTATATTTTTCATTTTATTATTTCGACATTTGATAGAACAATTTGACGTAAGAGGAACGACGTAGAGTTCAATACGTTAGCATACGACGATAGTAATAAAATTAACCTGGTATTCAAAATAGAAATTAATATTTATATGATATTTAATAGATCCGCTTGAAATGAATAGGAAAAATCTGAGAATCATCGTGGAAAGTACTAAACGAAAAATGTATAAAATATACGAGTACAAATATAAATAATAAAGTATAGACGATACGGTAATAATGATGATAACGATAATAATATTAATAAAAGAAAAAAAGTAAATATAATAAAAAAAAAAAAAAAAAAAATAGTCGCAATGGTTATCCGTTCGAAGGGAATAATATTTTATTAAGAGAGAAAGAGAAATCGACCGTGCATACGTATATGAAAAGGGAATGTGAAATTGGATTAAGAGACAAAGATAGATAGAGAAGGAGGAACCGGTAAAACGTAAAGAAACAAAGTAGTCTATTATACGTCTCTATTTGTGCGTGTACGTGTGTGCGCGCACGTGTGACGACGAGCAAATAGAAGGCGGAACGGCGACACGAAACATTTTGCTATCGCCTGAAGGTATTTCGTTGTAGAGTTCGTAGCTAACCAACTAGGAAGAACGTAATATCCGCGGTTTGTGGATGCCACGGATAACGCTTCTATATTCCACATTTTCGGACGCAAGGAAGAACGTTCATCAGTCGTCGTGACCGCGTGGACGAATCGAGCGAATGGCGGTACGAATCCAAAGAGAGTCTTCGTTTGCTGTTGCCGATGATGATGATGGTGGTTGTGTGGTGCCAGTAATGGTGGTGGGGGTGTAACGCGTGAGATGGCTGACCGTCGGTACGACGGGGGAGCCACCACCGTGATATAAGCATCGTTTGCATATGTGTGTAAGTGCATGTATATGTGTGTGATTAGTATAGGAGAGACAGTAAAAGTGGATTGGTGTTACTCTCTTGGTGCACGAGAGAGTGCGATGACTCTCAAGAGAAAGAGAAAAGAATATATACGTATATGTACGTCTGTATACGTGTATGTATATGTATATGTGTATATATGTGTGTGTGTGTGTGTGTGTCTCTGAAAGGGAGAGAGAGAGAGAGAGAGAAAAGATAAAAGGTATAGATGTATGGTGGGGATAGGTAGGCGCAGAGCATAGACCGGGCCAAGGTAATGGGAGAGAGTGAGACAAATACGAGATATAGTTAGATAGAGAGAGAGAAACGTGACGCCGGGCGTAGGCGCAAGCGTAGCGAAGGGCTCGCGGCCGAACTTATCCGAGAATAGTCGAGCTCGGCCGAAGTCGCGCGTGGCACCGTTTGGGAATCGTCGCATCGACAGTCGCGAATCGACCGTCGCGTCGCGAGGATCGGTCGTTTTGTTTGTTCCGTGTTTAACGTTTCCATCCTATTATTACCCCTTTTTTGGCAGTTTAATTTTTTTTTTTTTTTATATTTATCCCCGATCACAACGACACGATTTAAAACGTGTCCTTGTAAACGATCGATAATGTATATAAAGCGACTTATGGCGAACTTTTCTTATGGAAAGTGAACGCCTTACGTCTTGTCGTTTAATATTAATAAATCGAGAGAAGACTATAATAAAGTTATTTTTCGAGTTGGTGAACATTTCTCTCTCTCTCTCTCTCTCTTTCTCGATATGATAAGGAAAGGACTATTACGTGAATTATTACGAATGCCGTATAACGAGAGAGAGGAATAAATAAAAAGCAATTCTACGTTAGAGTGTTATGTTGTTATAGTTCGACGAATAAGAAAGACGCGAACGTGCAAGAGGAAAAAAAAAAAAAAGAATTGATCGACGACGACGACAATAACAACAACAAATCCTCGGTATATATCCTTGATAAAAATCGTGGATCGATATAGAGGATATCAAAAGGTGACTTTATCGTCGTAACGAAAGATTAGTTCCGAGGATGCCAAGTGCGACGTACCGTCGCGAATACCGGCGAAACAAATCGATCGGATTATGAACCGTCCAAAAATATTTTCGGACTCGATAGATAACGATGGAAATCCCGTTGATCGATCGATCGAAACGGTCGATCGTTTTGCGTTGTAGGAGTGTAATAAGTTCTCCTACGTGTTGTTAAAAGAAGATAAAGAAGAAAGGAAAGGAAAAAGGAAGGAAAGAAGATAGAGAAGACGAAGGACGAAAAGGCTTGCTCGACGTCCATCGCTAGTTCCTTGACCTTTTCGTTCTTTCTTCGTATTACTTTGGGGTTAGAGGCAAGGAGATTAAAAAAAAAAAAAAGGGAGAAAGAGATAAAAGAGTGTTCGCGAAAGTTTCTTCCTTTTAATTCTTTTTTTTTTTCTTTTTTTTTTTTTTTTCTGTTTCTTCTTCTTCATCTTCCTTTTCCTTCTTTCTTTCTTTCTTTTACTTTTTCTTGTCGGCTTCGAGCTCGTGTACCTTGTGCTTTTTTTTTTCTCCTCCCCCGCCCGCCCATCCCCCAGCCGTCGTTATAGAATTTTGTGGTGCGACCTGTGAGATTGTTGTTTATCATTATCATTGACATTATTATTACTATTATTATTATTATTATTATTATTATTATTATTATTACTATTATTAGTTTCTTTTTGCTTTTTTCGTCTTTTCTTTTTTTTTTTCTTTTTTTCTTTCTTTCTTTCTTTTTTCTACACCTCGTTACTCTCTCGACGATCATGTGCGTATGATATTTAATCGTCGAGCTTACGCCTGGGAATTATTTTTTGAAAACGTCGTGAACGTCGTCGTCGCCAATAAAGAAGACCCTATTGGATACCATCGAAGATGCCGTGCGTCGGGACGACGACGTCGTTTCTCATCCTCACGATATTCGCTTTAACGGCGAGAGGTAAGTAATTATTATTTGTTCGAACGAAATCGATTGATTTTCTTTTTCTTTAAATTTATTTCACTTTTGTGTTACTTCTTCTTAAAAAAAAAAAAAAAAAAAAAAAAATGTAAAATACGTTTAAGCAGGAAACAACGACAATCAGCGATTAATATCGCGTAATTCGTATTTGTACGAATACGACCACGTAAATTTACATTCTACACTATTATCGTAATTTTCCTCGAGATAAAGTGCGATATAAAATTGGGAATTTAAGAGGTAAAATCGTTTTGATACTTGAACGCGGTCGGTACTTTCCATCGACTTCTATGAATATCATCAAAGTTAATTGTCGATATGAGATAATAGTTAAAACGACGAGATTGCTTCTACGAGTCTCGTAATTTAATTAATTTTCGTCGTATTTAAGTATCGAGAGTGCATTACCTTTTATATACATATATATATATATATATAAATCAATATGCATATTGGAATGGATAAATGAGTTAACGTGGATATTATATAGAGACCATTGATAAGATCAAAAATGTTTGGATGAATTAACGAAGAAATTGAAATCCGCCATGTTTGATTGAAATTTATCGTTTAGATTGTTAAATCTTACGTCGGCCAATCGGCAATCACTGTTTGTGCTCTTTAAATCGATCGGCATCTTAATTTAATATGTGCATAAACGTACGTATAACTCGACGACGTTTATAACTAATGTACTTATGGTTAGACGTTAAAATGTTACATATATACACAGATATGTATGTATATGTATGTACGTACATATATCGAAGTAGAATCGCGCGGTACGATTAAAACTGAGATAAACGCCGACACGTAAGGCGAAGTAGTGCTTATCGATTTATGAGTCGGCTAATTACGTGCTTCTGGTACGTTTCTAAAGAAGTTTCTCATTTCCGAGACATAGGTTAGGTCGAAAAGCTTTTTCCCCGATCGAATCGTTCGCCATTGGTGCCAGAGTAATTCAATATATTTCATTTCGTGCTACGTTATTGTTCATAGTATACGGTACATTTACAGAGTTTACTTGTTGTAAACTTTACGCGTAAAAAGATTTCAGTTCGTACCGAATGTAATTTTATCCCGTTGATGATTGCTCGATCCAACGGAACAGAATTCTCGATCGAATGGTGGTTGCGGTGCCGCCTTCTCTTTCCTCGGATAGAACATCTTGAGATTTCCGCGTAGAAATATTCTCTCTCTCTCTCTCTCTCCCTCTCTCTCCCTCTCTCTCTCTCTCTCTCTCTCTCTTTCTATCTCGAGGGATCGTAACCGAGTTAACCCTTTATAGAGTGACGGGACGTGAAAGTCCCGCTTGCTAGAATTCTCGCGATTTCTCACTCTAGATTTCTTCAACGTACTTACATATGTTTCTATCTGTCTATACGTGTATGTATGTATATGTATGTAACGCGCACGTGTGTAAGTATTTACATAGATAAAAATTGGAATTTACACGTATCGAAGTAATTTTAAAATACATTTACATATTCTTTACGGTTTAATATCCTAAGGTGATAAGAAAATGATAATCTCGAAATTCTTTTCTTTTTTCTTTTCTTTTTTTTTTCTTTTTCTTTCTCTTTTTTTTTTTTTTTTCTCGAGAAACACGAAGAAAATATCTAATTTACAATCGAGGCAATGCCTTAATAGTAAAGATGTCGTTGACACAAAATGGCGGACGATTGAATCAATTATCTTCGAGAATATTGCCGTCGTGCATTATATAAATTATTAGAAAGTAAGTTTCGATTGAGATACAAATTAAAATTGACTTAATCAAATAAGACATTGTTTCTTTCTTGTATTTCTTTTTTCTTTTTTTTCTTTAATGGACAATTTAACAATTTAGATTCTTTTTTCTTTTTTGATCGTCTTTGAATCGTTCGAAGAAAATTTCCGAAAATTTAGCAATATGGATTTGTTCGAAAACTTTATATAAAAATATGAAAAAGATCTTCGCACACATAAATATTCGAAAACGAGGATTGAATGAATTTTTGAAAAATTTCGTATAATTTTCTTACTGTCCTATGAAAGGAAAAACAAAACAAAAAAATATTTAAATAATTAACGTTAACGTTAACATTAAAATTGAATCTTTAGGGATATCATTTAAACATCCAGAAAATGTAAATCACTCGTCGTTACATACATTCATATAACGAATTAAAGATAGAAAGAAATAAAGATAAAAAGAAAAGAAAAAAAAAGAAAAGAGCTACGGAGTATAAATAAATGGTAATAGAAAAAGGACAAAAAAAAAAAAAAAGAAAAAAGAAAAAAGAAGACAAAAACCAAAAAAGAAAAATAGATAAAGAAGGAATAAGCGGATAGACTCTGGTATTCCGCGATTTCAATAATTTTCTACGATCGTCGTCGATGGTCGATTCGAATCGTTATAACTGTGTTCTTAAGTTTATTTCCACGTAGTCGATAGTCGTATAAACGCTATCATAGAAACGTGTCCCATGCGACGAGTATCTTTTCTCGATGGCCGATGCAAGGGTTTATCGGTGCCACGAAGTAAAAATATCCTTGCGAGGAAGGTACAAAAACGATCGGAGTCGATGAATAATTTACGAATGGAATCGTCGAACTTTTGTCTGTTCGTCCGTCTGTCTTTTTCTTTTCTACTTGTAAAGAGAGAGAGAGAGAGAGAGAGAGAGATAGAACGATATGTCGCAGAAAAGCGAGGAAGGTAGAGAAATAATTGATCGACATCTATGCCCTGCGTTGTCCCGAGCGTCGTCTAAAGATAGCATTGGGACTTGGACACGGCCTCGATGCATTCTCTCTCTTTCTCTCTCTTTCTCTCTCTGGACTCTTTTATATAGCCATTTGTAGAAACGATCCTCCATCTTAGCCTTCTTGTTCTTGTTCTTCTTCTTCTTCTTCTTCTTCTTCTTCTTCTTTTTGCTTGCTCGTCAACGTTTCTCTTTCCTCACCTTTTTCCCTTCGTAATAATATAACTGTGAGTAACATGCGTGTACAATAATAACGATAGTTTCCCGATAAGGTAATCTAACATCTTTCGTTTCCTTGAAAAATAAAAGAAAAAAAGAAAGGAAAAAAAAAAAAAATATGAGAAATTAGATGAGAACGGATACAAGTACGTATTTTTTTTTTTATTTTCATTTTATTTCTTTTCCTTTATCATCTTATTTTTTTTTTTTCCTTTCTATCTCTAAAGGTCAGAATTTTTCATACTTTAACTACGCTAAAATTCACTAACTCATGTACATATATATATATATATATATATATATATATATATATATACACATACACGTATGCATTTTCGTCTATGGCTATCGACGAATTTACGAGGACCTCTGAGGGTGGTGATATTGTTTCGAGAGTCGTACAAGTTGAATCGCTACGGATGATCACGTTTGGATATAACATTCTCGGATATTAATCGTACGAACGAGATATATAACTATATAGGTTATAGGTTATAGGGTTATGACATCGTTACAGGGTAAAGTGCGATACGTAATGATCGAATATTAAGCTACGGTACTATTACGGATTTTCTCTTGTTTTCCTTTTTATTTTCTACCTTGGTATATTACTCTATCATTTATTTATCAAGTACCATAACTGGCCTATCATGTTTACGTGGGAACGTACGATGCGAAATAGTAGGATAACAATTTATGCTTATTGTTAACTTTGGTCCTTTAGTAATTCAATTTTTTTTTTTGCTTTTTTCCTTTCTTTTTCTTTTTTTTTTCCCTCTTGTATGTATATAACAAAATAATATACCATATTACGATGTTAAGATATCATATATCAGTGTGAAAGTTATAATATCGTTTTATAATCGTACGTGTGTGTGTGTGTGTGACTTTTTTTTTAAAACTTTATTAAAAAGAAAAAAAAAAGAAAAAAAAAGGAAAG
>NC_060958.1:590000-612500 GCF_910589235.1 Vespa crabro
TTGGAAAAGAAAAAGGGGGGAAAAAGAAAAAAAAAAAAAAAGGAAAGGAATGAGGGAAGAAAAAAATAGTAAAAAAAGATTGTAATAAAGAAATTCCCATGCTATTTTATGAAAGGTCGATTTTAATTATTAATACGTTCGAAAGTAACATAACTTCTGGTTGGATTAAATTGCCTTGCGAACCTTTACCACCTCGATCTCCATCTCTTTCGTCAGCATCGACATCGACGTTCGAACATAATGAAGCTTTCGCACGCGTTTTCAGGAACTTTGACCGTTGCAATTGGCATCCGCTTGCACTGTGTTACCGAGGTTCATTGTACTTTTAAATGGAAGCTTTGCTGCCCGCGTTGCAATACATATACATATATATATATATATATATATATACATACGCATATATACATATATATATGTGTGTATATATGTGTGTGTATGTGTGCGCGCGTGTGTGTGTGTGTGTGTACGAGTATATATAGATATATGCGTATATATATGTATATGTGTATGTTTATATATGCATACGTACATATATATACGTGTATGTATATATATATGTGTGTGTACGTATATACACATATTTATACACATATATGTATATATACATGCATACATTCGCATACATATGTACATGCATGCGTAACTAGGGAAGTGTCTAGAAGAGATACTAAAACTTTCGGCCATTTTTTAACTTACGCGCTGCATTGAAAACTGTGCTTTATTAAGAAATAAAAGTTAGAAGGAGAAAGAGAGAGAGAGGGAGAGAGAGAGAGAAAGGAAATAAATATGATTTGTATAGAATGAAAAATGCAATGTAATAGTTGACATCATACTTTTGTCATTTTGAAAGACAGGAAAAAAGAATTGAACAAAAATGAAAGAAAAAAGAACAAAAAAAAAAAAAAAAAAAACGAAAAGAAAAGAGAAAAGGAGAGAGAAAGAAACGTAAGAATAATAGACAAACAAATGAAAAGAAAAGAAGGAAAAAGATAAGTAAATAAATAAATCGAAACGGATAAAATAATCCAAAAAATAAAATGCAGTTAATTATAGTATTTTACGGCCGGCTGTGTCCGTGCTCTCATTCCATCGTGGTCTCGTCGTCGTGCTTCGTTTCGTATGTAACTAGACGAGCTTTTACCGATACACATAAAAACGTACACACGCAAAGCGTTTACACGTACGTAAATACGCGTGGCATCTTCAAAGGGGTTAATAACAACGTCTCTATCTCTCTCTCTCTCTCTCTTTCTCTCTCTATATATATATTTCTATCTCTTTCTCTCTTCGTTTTACCCTCGAGTCTGGTTAAACGGTCGTTTCGACGAAAATACCGGAAACTCTCGAGGAGAACAGCACGGACGAGCCTTCCACGTTTCCTTCGACCCACGTCGGACCTTCGTCGTCGGGAGCTCGAAAGGAAAGCGAAAGAGAGAGAGAGAGAAAAAGAGAGAGAGAGAGAGAGAGAGAGAGAGAGGGAAAGAGGAAGCGGAAGGGAGAGTGAGTGAGTGAGTGAGTGAGAGAGAGAGGAGGAGGGTCGAAGGATAGACGCGTTCAATTTAAATATGTAAAGTACGGCTCCTAGCTGGCGACTCGCGAGCAAGCTCGAATCCAACTCAACCCTCTGCTCTTCCTTCTCTCTCTCTCTTTTTCTCGCTCTCTCTCTCTCTCTCTTCTTTTTTTCTCGTTCACTTGCATCCCTTCGACCTCTATCAAGCTCGATCCTGAGTAGTAGCAACCATCTACTTCGTCTCTCTCTCTCTCTCTCTCTCTCTCTCTCTCTCTCTCTCTCTCTCTCTCTCTCTCTCTCTCTGTCCCTCTCTCTTTCTTTCTCTTACTCTCTTAGTCATTCTATTTTCTTATTTGCGTCCTTTGAAAGGAGCAAATGTAACTATGGGATTATTTTATCCTTCCCATTTCATTACGAATTAGTTAATAAAAATATAAAGGTAATAATAAAAGGTTCCATTAGTCGATACAATCGAATAGAACCTTTAGCATTAGTATTTGAATTGATCGAGAATAGAACATGATGTGTCTTGTTTCGTGAACGTATATACAATAATTTGTTACACGAATCTGTTTGTAGGAATGTTTTAGAAAAAAAAAAAGAACATTCTTTATTCGTTCTCTCTTGATTTTATTTGTTTTCTTTTTTCTTTTTTTTTTTTTTTCTTTTTGCGATTATTATAATACTCAGACGAAGTAACAGAAAGGGAAGGAAATATATAAGACAAATAATAAAATGTGTTATGAATTGAAGAGAAAAATAGAAAATAATAAATGATATCTAATAGATTAGAAATAAATAAGAGAAAAAATATAAATAATAATAGTAATAATGAAAAATGAATTAGTATAGAATAAATAATAAATAAGATATAAGTAATAATAATAATAAAAAAAAAAAAAAAAAAATAAATAAAACAAATAATATAATCTTTTTCTTAATCTTTTCTCTCTCTCTTTTTTTCTAATTTCCTCCCTCTTTTATCTTCTCTCTCTCTCTCTCTCTCTCTCTCTCTCTCTCTAGCACTTTCCGGCTTCGGATTTCGTATGAACGTTTCCTCTTTGATGCTTTTCCGGATGACCGTAAACGGTAGTCGAGAGAACGAACCTCGTGCGAGTATGATGTTCATATACTTTAATGTAAGAGTGAGAAAGATAGCAAGAGAGAAAGAGAGAACATTTTCATTCACTCACTCACTCACTCACTCACTCACTCACTCGTTGGCTTGTTCGTTCGTTCGTTGGATGGTTGGTTGGTTGGTTCGTTCGTTCGTTCGTTCGTTCGTTCGTTTCTCGGTGCCGGGTGGTAGTGCCTTGATAACCCTGCCTCTGGAAGTCGCTTCATGCGGAAACGCTCCGTTATTGAATTAGCCTTCTTGCGCGTTAATCGTGCTCCGTGCGATACCGACGACTCTGCCTAATCGCGGCTGATGGATGTGCCATGTTCACGCGTCATATCACGCTCCCATTGTTGTTTCCCATTCGATTTTCGGATTTATGTGACTTCTGAGATCATTGCCATCGGGTAGAAAGGAAAATGGTGGCAGGACAATGCCTGCCACTTGGCATGATATTTTCTTATAAAAGCTTAATGCCTCTTTCACTCCGTTTCATCTTCCATTCTTTTATTTATTTTTTTCTCTCTTCTTTTTTTCATTTATCAGGATATCTTTTCTCTTTTTTCTTTTTCTTCCTCTCTTTTCTTCGATCTCTCCGAATCATTATAACAGTATTATTAAACAATATAATTAATTAAACGATATAATCTGTAAAAATTAGATTAGATTATATTAGACAAAAAAGAAAAAAACCATCATTAGTCATTAGAATATGATATAGATCTTTTATTGTTGTTAGTTGTTATTTATGCATATTTCTTTCTTTTTATTTTCTTTTTTTTTTTTTTTTTTTTCTTAATCCTTTGGTATCATAGAAAGATATAACTCTTAAACAATATAATCCATAAAGATTATATTAGATTGTACAGAATGTTTTTATGTTTTATATTAAATGAAAAATAAAAACAAATCATTTTATTCATTATATTATTATTATAATATAAATTTTGTATTGTCGTTAGTTATTATTTATTTTACATAGATCTATTTTGCTTTTATTTCTTTTCTCTTTTCTTTTCTCAGTCATTTCCCATAAGAAACTATTAAAAGCTTAATACTTAATTTACCACTGTGCAAATGAATTTACTATACTATGGTCTTTATTTACTTGAGAAATGCGCATACGTCTGAAATTATGGTATTATTTACGAAACGAACATTACATTCCTAGAACGCGAAAATTGCGTTTGGTTTAACAAACTGCGAAGTCTTTTAATTCGTTTAACGAACGTTGAAACTTATTGCGAGAGCTTATTAGAGTCATGTAAAATTACAATCGCATTAAACAATTCAGAATCGTACTATTTAAAATGATACATTAATTAAATGCTTCACCGATTACGTATATTATTATTTCACGTTCAACTTTGAAGGAAAAAAAGAATCGAAAAAGGAAAAAGAAAAGAAGAAGAAGAAGAAGAAGAAGGAAAAGTAAAGAAATAGAATATAACGATAGATAAATAGAGAAAAAGTTAGAAAGAAAGAAAGAAAGAAAGAAAGAATAGGACGGAGATACGTGCATACATGTATACAGTATATACATGCATACATACATATTTATGTAGCATAAAACTCATGACATATGTGCGTCGTGTATGTTTGCAGTAGTAGTAGTAGTAGTAGTAGCAGTAGCAAAAGAAAAGAATTAAATGCATTCTTTCTTTCTCTCTCTCTCCCTCTCATTTTCTTAACACATGGCATTGCACATGAATGGTCGCCATATACATAAAACATCGATGACTATCTCCCGATAGGAGAGGAAAAGAGAGAAAAGAGAAGAGAAGTAGCGGAAGGGGTGTAGCGGGGATAGGGGGCGGTGGGGAAGGGGGAAGGGGGAAGAGAGGAGAGGGTGCCGCGATCTTTCCTCTGAAGCCTTCTTCTTAGCCCGCGGGAATTACATCGCATATTTATTCGCCAAAGCCACGTTCTCTCGCGAAGGCTGTTCGTCTCGTTACGAGATTCCACGAATACTATCATCTCCATGTTTCTCTCTCTCTCTCTCTCTCTCTCTCTCTCTTTCTTGCTTCCCATATCTTCTCTCTTTTTTACTTCTCCGTTTCTCAACTCCTTCTACTTCTTCTTCTTCTTCTTCTTATTCTTCTTATTCTTTGCATTCTTATTCTTATTCTTATTATTATTATTATTATTATCATTCTCCTTCTCTTTCTCTTTTACTCTCTTATTCTATATCTGTCTCTCTTATCTGCACTCAGCTCGGATCGCGTTGAGATGAGTCGAGGCGAAACAAATCTCGTTCGTACAGGTTCATGATCTTTCTCTCTCTCTTTCTCTTTTTTCTCTCCCACTCTCTCTCTCTCTCTCTCTCTCTCTATATATATATATATATATATATATATATATATATATATATCTATATGTCTATCTCTCTCTCTCTCTCGCACTCGACGAAGAAAACACGCGTAATTGATATAGAGAAGAGGGACCGAGAACGAGCAGGAGGAACGAGCTTGTAAGTACATTGATCGCACAATTCGTACGTTCCGTATCGCGTACAGTGGTTCGTTTGTCGCATTTAATAAAGGAACAATGAATAGAAAAAAAAAAAAAAAAAAAAAAAAAAAATTCATTGGAAACATTAAAATTTGGATAAATTTCTAAAAATCGTATTATTGTTTACTTAACTCAAAGAAAATTATATACATATATATTTACTTGCGAATAAGTGCGATTAATCGATTGATTTATTTATTATTTAGGGAGAAAAAAAAATGGATTGTAGGAATATTTAGAGGAGGAAGGAAGTTGGATAGGATGGAAAAGGGTGAGAAATTTTAATCCGATAGAATTTCTGCTTGTCATTCAACGAAATCTCGTGATTATTGACGAGTAAAAGTATGCAATAATAATTGTTAATTGTTTTAATTATTTAATCGTTCCTTTTGTTCGCGTAACTTAACAAATTTGTAAATTACGATCATACACGATGGATATGATGCATTTTAAATTTTAGAATAATTTTTCGATTTATCATGTACCACACGGAATATATTATGTAACTTTAATCAATCTTTATGCAGAAGTTTAAACCTTTTTTTTTTTTTTTGTTCTATAAGTGTAAACTACATTTAATTATTAATTCTTTTTTTCTTTCTTTAGATAAATCGTAAAAGTCTCGTTAGAGAAAGACGATAATAGAGTTAATATTAAATTAGCTAATTAAATCTGAAATAATATCACTTTAACAAGAAAGATATTTGCTGAACTTAATTTAGTGACAAATTTTATATATGTAATTTTCTTTGGATCGCGTATTATGTTTTTTTTTCTCCCCCATCTTTTTTTTTTCTTTTTTTCTTTTTTTCCTAATATCCTCGAGGAAAATCAAGAAAATGGTGTACTTAAATTTTGCGTTCTCTCGCTCACCCTCTTATCGTTTTTCCCGCGTTCTCGAACTTAAGATTGAATTTATTCGAAAGTTAGGGTCAGGATGAAAAAGTGTGACGCGGATGAAAGTTTTTCTTGAGGAACGGCCTCCATATGGGCGAAGTATTAACTCCGGAACCCGAAAGAAGAATCTATCGTTTTACTAGCACACCTTGTGCTTAGAATTATCCTCGTACTTCTTATTTCCTTTTTTTTTCCTTCTTTCTTCTTTTTTTATCGTTTCCTTTTGACAATAAAAAAAAAAAAAAAAAGAAAAAAAAAAAGAAAAAATGTAGGAAGAAATAGGGGAACTTGAAGCAAATTTAAATGTATAGCTTTCAATTATTCATTTAGCACAACGAACTAAAATTGGATTTCGCGATAATCTAAAATAAGGATTATCGAATTACATTTATCGTATAGCATCGTTTTATATTCGAAATAGATTCTACGTTTATGGATATTTTTAAAACATAAAACAAATATTTAATCGAGCGAAAAATTATATTTCCTTTTATTTTATATTTATAAATCAAATTCTATTGTCTTATTACGAACAGGTGTAGAATAATTTGATACGACGAAATACTCGTCCTTTTGCTATGGTAGAAAACAACGTCGTATCTTTCATTCTCGATTAAAATCTATTTATCGAGAATTAATTCGATTAATTAAATTCAATCGTATCAAAGTCTAGAAATATGATCGTACGATCTTTGAATTTTATTTCGAATTGTAATGTAATATTTTTACGGGGCACATTTTAAATAGTAAAAAGAAGAGTAATTGAGTTACATGATCGTAAATTGTTGGTATTGCCAACAAAAAAAAAAAAAAGACGAAAGAAAAAAGAAAAAACAAGGTATTCTTATCATTGGCCAATAAAATCGGTTGATGATTTTCAAGATACGAATGATAACGCCATGAAAAAGAAGAGGATGTAGAAGAGCGGCTTCTACTTTGAGATACTTCGCTGGTCTTACATAAACGGCACCATAGATATGTATCGTGTAACCACGACGGTGCCTGCCTGCCTGCATGTCTGGCAATTGTAATTCCACTCGTACAGAGAACTCGTATTACCCACCTAAGCAAATAATGTCGAATACACGCGCGCGCTCGAGAGAGAGAGAGAGAGAGGGAGAGGGAGAGGGAGAGAGAGATAAAGATAAAGGGTGGTGGGATATGGGGTGGAGTGGTGGAGGTAGGCAAGGGAGAGAAAAGGAGAGAGAAAGAGAGAGAGAGAATGTTGGCGCCTACGTATGCACCCTTCATGGCCTTTCTTGTAGGACTTTTTTCTTTTTAAATGCCATACATCGCTCTTATATTAGAGAATATTTGTCCTTGAGAGTTCATTGGTCGTTCGATAAGATAATGTGATAAACATAATAAAAAAAGAAAAAGGAAAAAAAACTGTCACTGTCGTACAAGTCTCCTGAAAATTTTGACCGTAAATGCATTTTAATGAAGTAACCTGAAAATAGGTTATTTCATTAAAATTCATGTTGAAAATTTAACATGAATAGAGGTGTGATTCTAATATCAGATTCGTTATTGTTAATGATTAATCGCGCAAGCTAATGATACTTTTAATAATGCAATAAGAATAGGTTATTTTATTGAAATTCGTGTTGGACATTTAACATGAATAGACATGTAATTTTAAGTGCAAACAACAAATTCGTTATTGTTAAAGACTAATCACGCAAGCTAATGATACTTTTAATAATGCAATAAGAATAGATTATTTCATTCAAATTCATGTTAAACATTTAACATGAATAGAGTTGTGATTCTAATATCAGATTCATTATTGTTAATGACTAATCGCGCAAGCTAATGATACTTTTAATAATACAATAAGAATAGATTATTTCCTTCAAATTCATGTTAAACATTTAACATGAATAGACGTGTGATTCTAAGTGCAAACAACAAATTCGTTGTTATTAAGTTCTAATCGCGAAAACCAATGATATTTTAAGTAGCGTAATAAGAATAGATTATTATATTAAAATTCGTGTTAAACATTTAACATGAATAGACGTGCGATTCTAAATACGAATAACAAATTTTCATTAAAATTCATGTTAAACATTTAACATGAATAGAGGTGTGATTCTAATATCAGATTCGTTATTTTTAATGACTAATCGCGCAAGCTAATGATACTTTTAATAATGCAATAAGAATAGATTATTTCCTTCAAATTCATGTTAAACATTTAACATGAATAGACATGTAATTCTAAGTACAAACAACAAATTCGTTGTTATTAAGTTCTAATCGCGAAAACCAATGATATTTTAAGTAGCGTAATAAGAATAGATTATTATATTAAAATTCGTGTTAAACATTTAACATGAATAGACGTGCGATTCTAAATACGAATAACAAATTTTCATTAAAATTCATGTTAAACATTTAACATGAATAGAGGTGTGATTCTAATATCAGATTCGTTATTTTTAATGACTAATCGCGCAAGCTAATGATACTTTTAATAACGCAATAAGAATAGGTTATTTTATTGAAATTCGTGTTAAACATTTAACATGAATAGACGTGTGATTCTAAGTACAAATAACAAATTCGTTATTGTTAAAGTCTAATCGTGATTCGTTAAATACGCAATGCGAAATAAAACGAGACGCAATAAAGAATATGTTCTCGTAAACAAAATGAAAAAGAGAGAAAGAAACAAAAGAAGAGAGAGAGAGAGAGATGGAAAAAGAGAGAGAAAATGAAGTAGGCTAACCATTGCTCTTCGTTAGGCTGTTACCGGCTGTTTTCGTGGCAATGTAAATATATGTCGTTGAACCTTATACACACTGAAGTGTGTGCCGTCGAACGAAAACATTTTTCGGTAGGTCGGAGCTTTGCTTTTAAAAAGTAGAAAGTGGAGACGCTCAGAACCAGAGCCAAAAAGGGTGGAGGGTCTGTGATACGACTCGGGAGACGATGAAAGAGAAAGAGAAAGAGTAAGAGAAAAGGAAGGAAAAGATGAAAGGGGATGAGCGTTAATGCGTGAAATTTTATTTTTATTCGGTTAGGGCCAAATGTACGATTTCAAGTCCAAACTTTTCATCAAAATATTTTTTCTCATGTTTTCGTGGTTAAGAGGATTGAAATTGTCCACTTTTTACATTTAATAGAAATATCGTAATTTGTATTATCTCAATTGCACGTATTAGAAGCTTACAATCCAGTAATTACAAGCTTTCGTTCGTTTTCTTGATTTTGTTATTGTACATCGAATTATTTTCTACGTGTTATATTATTGAAAAAATTTTAATTTCAATTATTTTCTTCTTTTTTTTTTTATTTTTTTCTTTTTCTTTGCAATTATTCATCGAAATTATTAGAAAACTTTGAATTATTTTCTATTTACGTTAGTTTTGTAATTATGCTTAAGTAGAGAGAGAGAGAGAGAGAGAGTTTTTTTTTACTTTTGACAATTTTCTTTTAATTTTCTTTTTTTCTTTTTTTTTCTTTTATCGAAATTATAATCGGACATTTCCAAACGATGATATAATGAGATGGAGAAATAAGGTTTATCGGATCGATGGTGGGATTAGAAAATGATCGAGAAACGGAAAAGGGTGTTACGTGTCTAAAAGAGAATACGAAGAAAGGAATTTCAATAACGAGAAGGTAGGATGGGTGTCGGTACGTTTGTATGATTTCAGGTCATTCTACACCCTCGGGTGGATACGTTTACGTACGTATATACATACGTATATACATACGTATATACATATGTACATACATAAAAGTGGATCATTTTCGTCAGAGCTTCAGTCACTCTTTTTCTCTCGACAACATTCGCAATGTTCGCTTTGAAGTCATTTTCTTTTGCCTAACTTCTACTTCCTTTCTTTTTTTTTTTTCTTTTCTCTCTCGCTCTCTCTCGCTCTTTCTTTCACTACTCCACCCCCTCCGCCTCTCATTTTTTTTTCTTCTCTCATTTTCTTCTCACTATCCGACATCATCTCGAGGCAAGGAGTGAAAAAATTTCAAATCTCCCGCCGCAAGTAGAACACAATGGCGAGATTCGTTTTTAAAATCGTTTTAAATCGTTTCACTGTTTATCTTTTTTTTTCTCTCTCTCTCTCTCTTTTTTTTTTTCTTCTTACGAGATCATCTTTTCTTTCTTTCTTTTTTTTTTTTTTTGTTCTCCTTCTCTTTGTTTTCTTTCTTCTCATTTCTTTTCTCTTCTCTCTTGATAATCCTTATATGCTCGTTTAATTTCGTTTATCATTAGTGATTTTAGTTTCGAGTTCGAAAATGGTTTATTTCTTTCTGTCTTTCTTCTTAGTTTTTTCTTTTCTTCTTCTTTTTTCTTTTTTCTTTTTCTTTTCTCTTTCGATCGAAGAACGATGGGTGGTCGTATCTATCCGACGAGAAGCGTCTCGTCGCCTCTCTCGTTTCGTCGTCGACCTTTCCCATCTCTTTTTCTCCACGGTACAAATCGAGATTTCCGCTCTTGCTTGACGAGCTCTCTCTCTCTCTCTCTCTCTCTCTATCTCTATATCTCTCGTTCTCTTTCCTTTCTCCTTCTTAAACTACCCACAAGAGAGACAGAGAGAAAGAGAAAGAGAGAGAGAGAGAGAGAGAGAGAGAGAGAAGTCGGAGAGCTCACAAATAGCTTCTAATTCCGACATTTTGATCTCTCTAATTTTCTCATAGTGGGCGGGACCGAACGAAAGCCGTGTTCCCTGGAGGAAAAGCTTTGGATATTTGAGAAAGAGAGATCGTTCGTGTGCTCCATTCGAAAACAGATGCGTCGAAGTAAAATAAGGATTCTTCTGAGGTAGAAGAAGATGAAGAAGACAAAGATGAAGAAGAAGAAGAAGAAGAAGAAGAAGAAGAAGTAGAAGATGAGGAAGATGAAGAAGACGTACCTTCTCGCTTTACTCAACTCGAAAAAGAAACGAAGTGTTTGTCAGGCTTACGTTCGCGACTACTAACATCTTTATATATTTATATATTTCTGTATCTGTCCTGTATATACCTGACTGAATATATATATATATATATATATGTATGTGGGTGTGTGTATGTGTGTCTTCGACGAGCTGCCGTTCTTTTTTGTAAGAAATATATTCATAAGAAGAAGGAACACCACCATGACGTATAGTTGAAGAAAGAGAGAGAGAGAGAGAGAGAGAGAGAGAGAAAGAAAGAGAAACGGCATACGTTATACGGATGGTATTTACCATTGTCGCGTCTCTTGAGATGAAGGATCGTAGACGCATAATGGCTATGGCGTCGTCATGCACGAGCCTAACGTCTATACGAATATACATATGTATATGTATATGTATATGTATATGCGTATATATGTATATATGTGTATTTACGTTTACATCTATGTGCATATGTAGATTATATCATTATTTTACAAATGTTCGCATGACAATCGGCGTAACGTTAAGCAGCACGTATATCAATGCGGTTAAATATAGGACCGAGTTCTTATATATTATTCAAAGCTTGTCTACGTCCGGACGATGATCCTAATCTTTCTTTTATAAAAATGTCTACGAGCGCGTAAAGCGTTTTTAATTATAGTTAGACGATACGAGTCTCTTTAGATTTCCCTGTTTAATATCATCGTGGAATAGAAAACACGGTATTATCTTTTGGGATAACATTCTTTTTTTTTTTTTTTTTTTTTTTACCTTTTCTTTTTTTCTTTTCAATTGGAACGAATCGCATCTCTTCTAAGGAAGGACTATGTTCTATTTATTTTTTCCCGTTTTTATATGTGTACTTAAGTGCTGTTGGACGTTGTCCTTAAAATTCTTTTTCTTTTTCTTTCGTTTCGTTTCTTTTCTTTTTTCTTTTTTTTTTTTTTTTTTTTATGGAATTCAACTCACCTTTTCTTGATACAGTAGGATCATTATCATTATCACCATAAAAGATAATATCACCAAATATCAATATTATTATAATAAATAATAATATAATAATAATAATAATAATAATAATAATAATGCAATAAATATATATAATAACTATAATAATAAATATAATATTATAATAATAATTATTATTATTATTATACTGATAATATTCAACGAGGCAAAGATCAAAGAACGAGTTAAACAAATTTAAAGGGTAAAATCATGATGGAATGGTAGTTGTAGCTCGTTATCACTATACTTCTGACGTTCTTCGACAACTTACCCCTTCCCACCCCCCACCCTTTCCATCTCTTTTAGCATGCCAAATCACATCAGAATCCTACGTTTTCTTCTATTCAATGTACAAGAGTATTTCGAAGCTTGTTTCAAGAGCACGTAAGAATCGTGCTATGCTTATATTATACTGCGCCTGCGCAAGGAAAGAGATAGAGAAAGAGGGAGAAAGAGAGAGAGAGAGAGAGAGAGAGAGAGAGAGAGAAAGAGAGAATCATTGAATACCTTTATCTATGGGGTGTCGCGAAATTTCCTACGTTGGCTTATCTAAGACGTGATAATAGTAGGAAACGTTATATCCTATTCTCCATCGTGAATTCCTTTATTCGAGTCTTCCTTATTCGTTTCCCTTTCTATTGATAGTAATGTATAAATTAAATGAGAACTTGACGTGAACGAGGATGCGAGTTAACGTAAAAGATGCGGGATATACTCCGAATATGCTTTTCGTTATAATGCATTTTATTGTTTATTATTTATTATTTAGCAAAGGGAAATTCATAGGATATTGTAACTCGATGGTATTTCAGAGAGTATATTTAATCTTATTAGTCTTTGAAAGAAATCTCTTTATTATTATTATTATTATTATTATTATTATTATTATTATTATTATCATTATTATTATTTTTTTTAATTCTTTTTTTCTTTCTCTCATTTCAAATAATTAAAAAGAAAATGGACGATCTCGCGTTTCAATCATTAGTCATGAAACGACGCACTACACGCATTAAACTTTCGAAGTATCACGAATATGTAAATGACAACGATAGTTTGTCATTTGCTCATCATCATCATCGTCATGATCATGATTACTCATCGTCATTACATTATACGATAGCCATATGCCATCGATAAGGCTTTCGGGCATTGTTCGGGCATAACCCGGGAATGACGGATGTGGTTGAGCACAGTTGAGGTTAAAGGGCGATGAGATGGATCGCATTAAATATATTTTTCTTTTAAATGAATAATTTTAAATAGAAAATAAATTTGTTTCCTACGATAAAGTTACGATAAATGGTTCTTTTTTTTTTTTCTTTTTCTTTTTTTTTTTTTTTTATAGCGATTCAAGGACGTTGAAGAATTGTGCGCGATAAGGGAGAAAAAAAAATATTACATACTCGTTGCTTCGTAATTTCATTTGGAAATTTTTTTCATTTCATAATATAATAATTGATATTATCGATAAAACGTTCTATAAATTTTAATGATTTAGAGAGAGATAAAAAAAAAACAAAAAAACAAAAAAGAAAAAAGAAAACAAATATTTTAATCATATCTATCTATCATTAAAATTCATTCTTTAGATTACGTGCAACTTAATGGATTCAAATGTTTATAAAAAGAATTGCAAAGTTTCAAATTTCACCAATTCGAATTGTAAATTTATTTGAAGATGTTAAATAACGTCAACAATGATTTCTTGAATAAATTGTCAGGCACAATCGATTAAAACATAATAATAATAAAAAAAAAAAAAAAAAAAAAAAACAAGGAGAAGAAAGAAAGAAAGGAAAGAAAAGAAAAGAAAAGAAAAATTCAGAAAAATATTCAAATCTTTTCCAAATTTCTTCTTCGAAGATGAAATGAAATTTAATTAGATATTTCTACTTACTTACTTACGTGTCGTCGATAAATGGCGAACAAAAGATCGTAATCTCGTGCGATTTTTAACGCTATCGTAGTAAGCCTTCGTTTATCAGGATGTCTGGGTAGAGAAGAGTGGGGTGAGAGTGAGGGAAAGAGAGAAAACAGTACATATGGTTCCCGTGAATTTTGCGATGATGGATGAAAGGAAAAAGGGCAGAGGCAGAGAGACGAGAGAGGTAGTTCATGGTGTTCTGCGTCCTAACAGCGAAAGAGTATGAGAATTGCTGGCGAATATATGTACGTGTACGTAAGTACACATACGTATAATATGAATGATAGACGAACGATAGGACAATGGAGAATGCCAGAAAGCTTGTACGTGTGTGAAGGGCAAAAAGAAAAAAAAAGAAAAAGGAAAAAAAAAAGGATGAAGAAGAAGTATGAAAGGTCCAATTAGCGTGCGTACGTTTGAATGAAACTAATCTGAAAGAACGAAAGGGAGAAACGGATGATTGCGAGATAGGAGAGACGAGGAACGTAAGAAAACGTTGATATGAGAGGGTGGGTGGGAGGTAGGGAGGGAAGTGTGATGGAGAGATTCGGTCGGAAGCAACGAGAGGAATTAATTTGAAATTTCCTTCTTTTTTCTTTTTTCTTTTTTTTTACCGTTTTCCTTTTCTTTTCTTCCTTCTTCTTCTTTTTTTTTTTTTTTTACATCTTTTATCCTGTCATATCTTTCTTTTGACAGCGAACTTTGATTCACAATTTGAACAGTTGAGATATATTAAAATAATTCACCAAAGAATTTTTTTTAAATGTTATCGTAATCGCAGATTCATTTCGTACAAAATTATTTTTGGTATATTTTCTCTCTCTCTCTCTCTCTCTCTCTCTCTCTCTCTCTCTCGCATACACATTTATAATCGTATGGGAGCAAATGATACGTTATTCTTTTTTTTGCTCGCAGCTTGCACCAACACTCGTAATAAATTCGTTTTGAATCGTAATGAAATTAGTTTCGATGTTTAGAAAAGAAAAGAGAGAGAGAGAGAGAGAGAGAGAGAGAGAGAAATAGAATAAATTAAAAAAGAAGGAAAGAAAAGAGAGAGAGAGAGAGAGAGGAAAAAATTGAGAAAGGGAAGTAATATAGAAATTTTTGTTTGATGAAAAAGGGTCGAAGGATTTTTTTATATATATAAATTATCCTCGAAGCTGTTATCGGGGAGGAGGAGGGCTTAACGCTCAATTTTATTCTTATATAAAGACAAGAGTAAATCCTTCCTATCGATCCCGTTCGTACAACAACGGAGAAGTTAAAGGGAAGGAAGGAGAACCATGGCGAAAGCTTTTCGTCGCGGTCAGAATAGAGTAGAACAGAGTAGAGTAGAGTAGAGTAGTGTAGTGTAGAGTAGAGTAAAGTAGAATAGAGTAGAGCCGACGATGCGTGGGGTTGGAAAAGTTTTCGTGGTGAAGTTTTACGATCGCGTTTCGTAAGTGACACAGACACAAACATAGATACAAATACAGATACACGTACGCACGAATGGCCACGCACATACATAACATAGAGTTAGGGTAGGGGTGCGAAATGGTCGTGACTCTTTCGCGATGGCCCTTCTCACACCATAGGGTGAGCCGAATACAAAGGACACGCGTACCACGATTCCGATCATCGACACACCCTTACGCACACGCACATATAGATAGAACACGTATATAGGAGAGTCGTTCGATATCGATGTTCTCTTTCGTCATCGATATTCTCTGCCTAACTAACGCGACTTTTTATCCGGGGTTTGCCTCGGGGAAAAGGGCTGAACCTTCTATAATCTCTCTCTCTCTCTCTCTCTCTCTCTCTCTCTCCCTTTCTCTTTCTCTCTTTCACGTTGAATCTGACCAATGTTTTTGGAACTTTTTGTTCGGACCGTTTGTCATGATAAAAAATACATTTTGTATGGCGAACTTTATGGAAATGAATGCATTTTACATTGCGACCTTACGAAGGAGAAACGTTTTAAATAATAGAAAATAATGGTGCTCAAAATAATCGTAAGTTATATTATTATTTTCAATGAATTTTACGTATAATGATAATAATGTTATCTTATTAATGGCATTATCGTTATATTGATCAATGTTACGAATACAATGTCTTAATTTTTCGTTAAGAATTTAACGTTTAATTAAAAATGAATTTCGAATATGAATAGTTTGTATATATATATATATATATATATTTGTTTGTATATATATATATATATATTATTGCTCGTCCTAGGAAACATGAAAATTATGGCACAAGTGAATTTTAATGTTTGTGTTTCTGAAATATGTTTCTCTTTTTGAAAAGAATAAGAATATTTAAAGGGTTGTGTTCTTAAGGGTGGGAGAAAAAAAAGAGAGAGAGAGAGAGAGAGAGAAGAAAAAGAAAAGAAAAATAAGAAACGATATCTTGTCTTGGTAATAAATTCTTACGCTATTGTGCTTGAGCTCGGTTGTACGATATAACTTTTTTTGTTATCTTGAAAAGGAAGCCCAATATTTCAAGTGAGAGTAAGTTAAGTTTCTCTTTACGAATGGACAGAGAATAAAGTTAATTAAAGAATGATAACGAGAAGACATATTGCTTTTTTGTTTCTTTTTTGCTTTTGTCTTTTTCTCACTTTTCTTCTGTTTTTTTTTCTTTTTTCTTTTCTGCTTTTTTTAAGTCCCAGCCTTTGGATATCTTAATTTTTGTCGCTGGGATTATAGATTTAATATAGATGTTTGTAAATAAAAAGAAAAGTTGATAAGGAGCTACGGTAATGCAATGTTTGAAGTGTTCCTTTTTTTTTTTTTTTATTTTTGTTTCTGTGTTTTTTTTTTTTCCCTTTTTTTGCTCTCTTTTTTTTTATTTATTTATTTATCGTCCGAGGATTTCATTTAAAAGAAATTATACCGTGGAAAAATATTCCGAGCACCAAATCATAAACTTTACAAATGTTACTCTTGCGTATTCAAAAATTAAAAAAAAAGAAAAAAAAAGAAAAAAAAAAGAGAGAAAAGAAGAAAAAAAGAAAGAAAAAAGAAATGAAAAATAAATTAAAACGAAAAAATAAAAAAAAAAAAAAAAAAAACGGAGCGCTCGCAAAAATCGGAAGAACCGATTGGAATAAATTCATCGAGTCTGAAAACTAATCGAACATGACGTAACGACAAAGCGCGGGGCTTTACGAAACCCAAGGGAAATAGAATCATCGTCGAATATCTCGCTTAGATTCGTTATTTCGGTGTATCATAGCAACGAAATGTTTTTTTTTTATTTTTCTTTTTTTTTTTTTATATACCTACACTCGTTGTTTTCACAAGGAACGTTGCCCATGAAAAGGAAAAAGAAAAAGAAAAAAGGGAAAACGAGGAAACAAAAGAAAAAGAAAAATAAATAAATAAATAAAAGCACATTATATAATCTTGTTTTCTTACACGTTTTTTTTTTCTCGTACTCCATTCATCGAACTAGGTCAATTTTCCAATTCCCCCTTTTGCACTAGTACCGACGTACTCCGAAATCGAGTACCGGTTAGTAGTCTGAAAAAGAGGAAAGAACAATAAAAATGAAAGAGAGAGAGAGAGAGAGAGAGAGAGATAAACGAAAAAGCATCGAGAATGCGAGAATACGAGCTATCGTGTTCGAATGGAAGTCGAAGTTAGCAGCAACGTGTCGGTAGTCGGTCTCGAATTTCCGCCTGAAATTTTTCAACAAAGCACCATGGATGAGGCTACACAGGGTGGACAGGGTGCAGCAAACGTCACTATGCCCCCCCCCCCTCCTAACTACTCGCACGCCCACTCGCGAGCTCGCTTTTACATTGTTCGAGCATGAGAGAGAAACAGAAAGAGAAAGAGAGAAAGCGAGAGAGAGAGAGAGAGAGAGAGAGAGAGAATTGAACTGGGAACTCAACCTCGAAATTCGAAGCCTGCTGACGACCAACTAAAATCACCATCCATATTGCATACTACTACTAGGTTCGTTTCAGGACACCCTACTGATCGTCATTAACAAAAGCAAAAAAAGAAAAAAAAGAAATTCTGTCTCGTATCTGATTCCCAGCTAATAATTCTTTCGGAGTTTTTTCTCTTTTCTTTCTTTCTTTTGAGTAGGGAGAAGGTCTTAAATAGCTTGTTTGAAGTTGTATATTAGACGTCTAATCTTCTTGGAAACATTAATCTCGAGATAAAGATTACGGTAATGCAATGTTTTTCTCTTTTCTTTTCTTTTCTTTTTTTTTTTTTTTTTCTTTTTACGTGATTACGTTCGAACGATCGGGACAATTAACGAGCGATTTATTTTCGTTGAAAATTTCTTTTTTGTTTCGAGAAATTTACGTGCGTTCAAAAGTTTAATAAGTAATAAAGTAAATTAATTTCTTTTTCTTTTTGTAATATACATTCATTAATTTCGTTCGATGTAGGATATAAAAATTGTTTCGCGTATCTCGAGAGATCAGTCTTATAATTTATTATTAAGTTTATGCGAAAAAAGAAAAAGAAGAAAAAGAAAACAATAAAGGGAGAAAAAGAAGCAGATCGACTTTTAAGCTAATTATCATTGTTCATGAACAATAATTTTAATTAAATTAATTTTTTTTAATATTATTGTTATTATTATTATACACACACACACACACACACACACACACACACACATACACATATATACATAATATAGAAATCTTATAATTAAAATGTATATGTATATATATATATATATATACACATTAGTTGTTTACTTGACAAATCGATTAATTCCAAAAAAAAAAGAAAAAAAAATTGGAGAAATGTGATGAAATAATACAAATTGCTTTTTAAAAAATTCCCTTTTTAAATAGAAATTTAAATAAACATTGTGGAGCGTATAAAAGTCCCTTTGGTTGTTGCGTTTAAATTGGATTAATTGCAACGAATTTACATCGAAGAACGAAATTAATCGGAGATTGGCTTCTGAAATAAATTATTTTTTATTCCATGCCCAAAAGAATAACTTTTTTGTTTGTCATTTAATGGTATTAAAACGACGACGAAAATTTGAGAAATTTATTGTGAAATTTAAAAAGTCAGAAGTCAGTCAAATGTTTTGACGCTTAAATTTTTGACAAATTTCAAGTCGATATTGACTTCCTAATATGACTCCTATACACACACACACATATATATATATATAATATAGAAATATTATAATTAATAATATAGAAAAATATATTTAAATTTATTAGATTTATAAATTAATTGAATTTTCAAAAGTATCGTGTCAGGGTTTACGATACACAAACATGTTAGGTGAATCGTTAGGTGAACCTGTTAAAGTAAACACGCTCGATTTCAATGACACGCGTATTTTTCGATACGTTCGATCAAAGAGAAAGAAGAGTGACAAAATAGGAGATGAAGGAGACACCATAGGTGTCTCGTGGATTATTGGATTCCCTTTTATAACGGTCTGTTGTTACGTTTTTCTCATTCCTCAGAAGATATTTTCAGCATTTTTTCCTCTCTCTCTCTCTCATTCTCTCTCTCCCTCTCCGTCCCTCTTTCTCTGTCCTTCTTTCTCTTTTCTTTTTCACGAAGATACGAATTCCATCGATGAGGTTCTTCGATGGCAAACCCATCGATACACTCGGCCGAACGGGAATCCTTCGTAAATTCGCATTTGATCCCACTCGATTTCGAGTTCGACCCTTCGCTGACGCCAACCTCGACGTCGTTCGATAGTGCTAAGCTCCGAGAACATTTCTCTCTTTCTCTATCTCTCTCTCTATCTCTTTATCTGTCTGTCTATCTCTTTCTCTCTCTCTCTCTCTTTCTCTCTTCGTGCACGATTGAGAATGACGAGCGCAGGATAACGAGCGATTACGAATAAATCTGTATGATCCACATGTATGCACGTGTATACGCATGTATGTATGTATCTTCTAGTCTCTGTTTAATAGGATTCATTCCGTGCATAGATCTTTAATTAAGAGATACGTTCTTGTAGATCTAACTATATAACCCTGCCTCCATATTCTTTCCTCTTTCTTTCATTTTTTTTCTCTTTTTTTTTTTTTTTTTTTTTCTTTCCTTCGAAGTCCGTATTTGACATTTTAATACAAGTATATAAAACGATTAAATGTTCTTTTTTTTTTCTTTTTTTTTTTTTCAAACGGTTGAACGATCTTAAAAAGTATGAAAGGGATTCAATGAATTCGTTCTTATATCAAATTTTCCGCTCTCTCAAACTGACAAAGAGTACTGTCGTAGTTCATGTTCCTTCGACCATTTACTCTTTCATCTTCCTCTGTAATTCAATATAATCATAAATACGTACGAGATTCGAATCTGTTCTTTTTTTTTCCTCTCCCCCACCCCACCCCCCCCCCCTCTCTCTCTCTCTCCCTTTCTTCTTCCTTTTTTCCATTTCGTTTTACTCGTAGCTTCATCCCTTTAGTAGCTGTATATAGTCGAACATTTATCGATATTTAATTCGTAATAGTATATTATATTCACAATTTTACCCTATACTTACACATACACACATAAGCATATAAAAATAGACGATATATATATGATATACATATTACGTATACATATACATATTGTGTATATATTTTACGTATATGTATTCCGTATAGGTATACGTATATGTATTATACGTAATGTATTTTGTATTGTAGATGTCGAAGGACGTACACAACGGGGTGCAATTAAGTTAGGCCCGCTCTCTCGTTAGAGTGGCACATCTGTTAGGTACTTTGTACCACGAATCCGTAGGAGTCGTTTAAAGGTCTCGATTGAATGCCGCTCGTCTACCCTTTCCGCACGTCCCTCGTGCGGTCCTTATCCTCATCGTAGCACGCCCACTTCCTAACCTCCCTCGATGCTTAAATACTTAAGCATTAAAATAGGGTAATGGCGGTTTCCGGAGTGGAGAACTATCGGTGCTTCGCTTTTTCTTCTTCTTCTTTTTCTTTTTCTTCTTCTTTCTCTACTTTTCTTCCCTTCTATTTCTCTTACACACACATACACATATATGTATATATATATATATATATATATTTGTGTGTATATGTATATACGTATGGTGGTTTCTTTTACCTTCTTTCGAAATGGGATCAGTCGTGATCCAAATCTCAACATTTTTTTCACACCATTTCGGAGAAAAAACGTTAAAGAGATTGGTCTCTCTCTCTCTCTCTCTCTCTCTCTCTCTCTTTCTTCTTAAATTGCCGAAGTAATAAGGACAATTTTATTTTATATAGTCCTTTTGTAACACAGTCCATTTTTATTACTCTTCAGGCAATACGACTTTAGGAATAAGTAAGCTCTCTTTATTTTGATTACTATGTTGATTCTAATTTATGGATATCCATTTAATTTTCTCTTTTTCATTCTTTCTTTCTTTCTTTCTTTCTTCCTTTCTTTTTTTTTTTTTTTCTTTTTGTTATTCTTATAACGACGGGAGGCTTGAGATAAAGGAATACGGACGGTCTGATTGGAACAAAGAAGAAATAACAGATACGAACGGGATAACAGATCGAAAGTAATAAGTTTGATACAAACGAGTTATTGATTTGTCCTTATCGAAATATTACTGACATCTTTATATATAAATTATTCAAATCCTTCGATCGTTTCGTATCTTTCTTTTATGTTTAATTATTATTAGAAACGATATGAATATATATTTAACGATATCTCGAGTATATTTCTAATATAATTATATCAAAAATGATTATATCAAGAAGTAAAGAGAAGTAAATTTTTATAAATATCTTTTTTTTTTTACGTTTACGTCTACTTTTTACAGTAATTTTTATTCTTATTTATTCAATGATAATTCCTCTTTGTTTTTCTTAGATTCAGGGTATCAAAATATTTTTTAAAAATATCCCGTGTATATTTCGAAAATATAAACATATCAAATAATTTAAAAGTAATAAAACGACGACAGATTTAATAAGATTAGAAATAATCTAGAATTTTCATAAATATTTTTTTTACATTTACCTTTTATAGTAATTTTTATGCTTATTTATTTCATGAAAATTTCTCTCTGTTTTTTTCTTAGAAAGAATATCAAAATATTTTTAAAAATATCCCGTGTATATTTAAAATAATATAATGTTAACAAACGATGACAGATTTAATAAGAAGAGAAATAATTTAGAAATTTGTAGAAGTTCATAAAGATTTTTTTACGTTTTTACGTTTACATTTATTTTTTATGATAATGTTTATATTTATTTATATAACAAAACTCTCTCTCTCTCTCTCTCTCTCTCTCTCTCTCTCTCTTTGGAACGTTTCAATTATTTCTTATTTTTAATTTTCCAATGTTACACAAAGATACAAAAGGTTGTCGATGGTGAATGAATATTCCGTACAAACAACTCATCTCGAAAATGATCGTGTAAACGTTTCCCGATTTCGTGCGATATCACCGAGCAACGTAATCATCGAGCCAACTCATCGTCCCTTTTCAAAGCACACGCCGCTCTTATCGATATTATCGAATAAACATTTTCCATCAGTGGCAATCGGAAGCATCGTATAGTCGAAATAGTACACTGCTCATTACGAAACTCCCTCGGGCGTGTGTGTGTACGTGTGTATGTTGTGTGTGCGCGTGTGTGTGTGTGTGTATATGTGTGTATGTTATGTGTGTATATATGTACGAG